>NC_064922.1:696781961-697084991 GCF_023897955.1 Schistocerca gregaria | reverse complement strand
CATGAGGAACCTACAATTTTTAGGAGTCCTGATTTGTTGTATTTTAGAAAGGCCGAAGAGGACGCCGCTGGCAGAGAAAACGTAACTTTTTAAGGTTTGGTTGGCGAAATTCTCTTGGAAAAACACGCAGAGAGACTTTTTTTCTAGTTTCTACAAATGAGGGACTTTTCGCTTAGCTCTCGGTCACTTGTGTTCAACTCTCGACTTCTGGCTCTTGGTAATTCAACTTTGGAACTTACTTTGCGGATATGAAAGAGCAGATTTGGAAGGCATCTCTCCACAGCAGCTGTTCGAGTTCACAGCAGCGCACTCCTAGGTGCCCTTCCGATAGCAACCGATCACGCAACAGCTGTCCACTCGCATTATATTGACCAGTATGACGAGAGTAGCTTGCAGCACCAGCACGTTTTGTCAATGGAGGTTTCTGGACTGAACATGGTTTATGGTTTAGTCTTCTCATGTTCAACAGTACAGCCACAGCTGCAGGGGTAGCTTCAGCTTCTCATTCAAGCTATACAATCACTGATATCTATTCTTAAACAGACTGCGATTTTTAGGAAAGGAAGACGATGTTCAGCATACCCCATCCCCAATAAATTAACTTGATCAACCATTAATTAAATTATCTGCATTCTTTATTCAGGATTAAATGTTTATCAAATAATTTTAAGGCATTTCTTTTTCATATTTTGTGCTCATAAATTTTGGAATAAATAAAGAGTCACAAAAATCGAGATCTGCATTTTTGCATAAAAGAATTGTGAACACCCCAAATTATCGCTTTCCTAGGGTGAAAATTTTGGAATTTTGTATTAAAGAAAACTTTTTTTTGAAAACGTTTTCATGTAACAGGAACCAAAGTTGTAATATCCAAATTAGAGTTATGGTCTGTCCACTGCGGCGGACACTGTGATGTAGCGGTATAATTTTTCATACATTTCAGAAAGTTTTCTTTACTTTGCAACTCTAAAATTGTTGTGACGTTTGTTTTTAAAGTAATGGAACACTTAAATAACACGCTTGTAAAATAGGTATGAAAACTTATTAGACAAAGCTTTAAAATCTGGGATGATTTTCAAGTAAAATTTATTTTGTACAGAATTGTAGAAAGCAGTTGTGCCCTCCACCAATTCAAAGATGGAGCTTGCGTTTGGTACGTTGCATATGAGTTTTAGCTTTGCATCCAGAATTTTTGCATTTAGATACCGATTCCTGCTGATCAAAATGTCGTAAATGGGTCACAGAATCATATCTGGTATCCTCTACCGGTTTCAGTTCATTTCTGCCCTTTTCTGGCACATGTACTGGGCTAGCTTCATCTGAAGGTCTGCCTCTCTGATTTACAGTCAGTTTTTGTGCCATAATCAACGATTCTGCAATGTATTTGTTCTACAGAGGCACTCTATCCGAGACCTGAGTCAGAAATATGTTTTTCGAAAATGTGCTTATTAGATAATATACCAGAAGCAGACTCAAGATCATGATTATATTCGTCTACATATTCCTCCTCTAGATCATCTATTGTCTGCGAAAGTTTATTATTGCTGTTGGTCACGGAAGAAAAGAAAATAACCTTCAAGTTCTTCAGTAGCAGATATGGACTGTCACTGTTTTCCTGAATTTCTACAATCTCCTCCACATTGGGCTTTTTTTAACTCCTGATTATTCTTGGAATAATTCCAAGTAATTAAGAATAAGACAAGAGAAGACAAGACCAAACACTTAGAGCCAGCAGACAAGTTAATCGCGAATTGTTGTAAGAAACCGAAGATGAGGATCACTAAGGACACTTTGTTCCGTATCGTTCACGATTTTTTGAAGCTGCTTTAGCAACTGTAATTCCGCTAACTTATCATTGTAACCAGTTTTGAAATTATGGAAACCTTCTTCTACAGGAAAAAGTACCAGAAGTATTGATTATTTGGAAAAAAATATACAATTATAAAGGTTAAGTAGTCACAGCCGCAATATTTCACAGCCGACACTTTGTACATGCCTTGGAAGTTCAAACGTTGGTAAACAGATAGCACTGGAATTTAGACTCGTGGAAGATAATGTTAACTACAAAACAGCCGGCCGATGTGGCCGAGCTGTTCTAGGCACTTCAGTCCGGAACCGCTTTGCTGCTATGGTCGCAGGTTCGAGTCCTGCCTCGGGGATGGATGTGTGTTGGTTAGGTTTAAGTAGTTGTATGGGACTGATGACCTCAGATGTTAAGTCCCATACTGCTTAGAACCATTTTTCAAACTACAAAACATGTTATGCCCGGTGGCTTACAACGCTTATAGACGCGTATATAGACAGAAAATAAAATGTTACACTACGGTAGAAAAATACACCGGAAGTGTTAAATGTCACTACTAGACCGAAAATTTCTAAATCGTTAATTCAGTTAGTTGCACATATTTAATCCAGTACTGATGCTGAAGGGTGGAACAGCCTCACAGTTTGTTGCGACAACAATTTTTCCACACGCAAAAACAGGGTTTCACATCTATCTGGGCGGTTTACAGCCACGTAGTCGCAAATTTGCGAGACAGATGATTGTGGAAGTCGTGTGTTTCTGTGAATTGTAAGAGGCAACCAAAAAGTTTCCTTTTGAGGGTCTTGCTGCGGTGTATATACAGACATGCAACATAGCACGTCTCCAGTACTGGTATAACATCGAGGTCACGCAGGTAAGGGATTCGTGTGGCATCCGTGTTTCCCCGATGTGCGTGCAGGAGAGGATGTGCAGCAGACAGTTGCGGACTTCTTCACGCAGAACAACACAGTATTTTACCAAACGGGTATCTTCAGCCTGGTGCGTCGGTGGGAAGATTGCCCCACTGCTCCCGGCGATTATGCCTGATCGGCATACCGATTATGGACTGTATGGCAGTCTAAAGAAAAATTATTGATCACTCCTTTATGTTGTGAAAGAAGCTTTGATTAGGTATCGTTACGAGGGGAATAATAGGCGTAGGAAATGAACTTAATTCTCCATGTCATGAGATACTGACACACTTTGTGCATTGGCTGCCAGCTTTCATTGATAGCTTAACAGTTTTACGCCGCAAAATGCTCTAATTTCTCAGAGAAATAAACTTTTTGATCTGCAACTATAAAATTCAGTGTCGTTTCCTTTTACCAGTCAAAGAGCGTCCATTTGCTTACATTCATTTTATGCTGCGATTAACAATCACTGCTAGGAAATTTTATGGCCGCTGGGTAGTTACTTTCGAGCCAAAGATAGTATTTCAATTCGAATCGTGAGCTCCAGTCCCGCTCTCAGTGTGTCTAATTTATATGTGTAACGGAGTTCGCAAGTCCTGTATGCCGGCCGGTGTGTCCGTGCGGTTAAAGGCGCTTCAGTCTGGAACCTCGGGACCGCTACGGTCGAAGGTTCGAATCCTTCCCCGGGCATGGTTGTGTGTGATGTCCTTAGGTTAGTTAGGTTTAAGTAGTTCTAAGTTCTAGGGGACTGATGACCACAGAAGTTAAGTCCCATAGTGCTCAGAGCCATTTGAACCATCTGAAGTCCTGTATTTCCTGGCGAGAACACTGATACTTACTACTGGTACATCTCAACAGCGCAGTGAGACAAGTCGTTCTATAGCGTTCATATCCGAAGCCCCCGGAGTATACATCATTCCATTAGAACTACTGACAGCCTTGGGAGAGCGAGTCCTGACAAAACTGCCGTCTGGTGAGCAAGATGTATGAGACAGGCGAAACACCCTCAGACTTCAAGAAGAATATAATAATTCCAATCCCAAAGAAAGCAGGTGTTGACAGATGTGAAAATTACCAAACTATCAGTTCAATAAGTCACAGGTGCAAAGTACTAACGCGAATTCATTACAGACGAATGGAAAAACTGATAGAGGGCGACCTCGGGGAAGATCACTTTGAACTCCGTAAAAATGTTGGAACACGTGAGGCAATACTAGCCCTACTGATAGAGGGCGACCTCGGGGAAGATCAGTTTGAACTCCGTAAAAATGTTGGAACACGTGAGGCAATACTAGCCCTACGACTTATCTTAGGAGAAAGATTAAGGAAAGGCAAACCTACGTTTCTAGCATTTCTAGACTTAGAGAAAGCTTTTGGTAATGTTGATTGGAACACTCTTTAAAATTCTGAAGGTGACATGTGTAAAATACAGGGAGTGAAAAGCTATTTACAATTTGTACAGAAACCAGATGGCAGTTATAAGACTCGAGGGTCATGAAAGGGAAGCAATGGTTGGGAAGGGAGTGAGACAGGGTTTTAGCCTTTCCCCGATGTTATTGAATCTGTATATTGAGCAAGCAGTAAAGGAAATAGAAGAAAAATTCTAAGTAGGTATTAAAACCCATGAAGAAGAAGTAAAGGTTCGCCGATGACATTGTAATTCTGTCAGAGACAGCAAAGGTCTTGGAAGAGCAGTTGAACGGAATGGATAGTGTCTTGAAAGGAGGATATAAGATGAACATCAACAAAAGCAAAAAGAGGATAATGGAATGTTGTCAAATTTAGTCGGGTGATGCTGAGGGAATTAGATTTCGAAATGAGACACTTAAAGTAGTAAGGGAGTTTTGCTATTTGGGGAGCAAAATAACTGCTGATGGTCGAAGTAGAGAGGATATAAAATGTAGACTGTCAATGGTAAGGAAATCGTTTCTGAAGAAGAGAAATTTGTTAACATCGAGTATTGATTTATGTGTCAGGAAGTCGTTTCTGAAAGTATTTGTGTGGAAGTGAAACGTGGACGATAAGTATTTTAGACAAGAAGAGAATAGAAGCTTTCGAAATTTTGTGCAACAGAAGGAAGCTGAAGATTAGATGGGTAGATCACATAACTAATGACGAGGTATTGAATAGAATTGGGGAGAAGAGGAGCGTGTGGCACAACTTGACAAGAAGAAGGGATCGGTTGGTAGGGCATGTTCTGAGACATCGAGGGATCAAAAATGGCTCGGAGCACTATAGGACTTAACTGCTGCGGTCATCAGTCCCGTAGAACTTAGAACTACTTAAACCTAACTAACCAAAGGACATCACACACATTCATGGCCAAGGAAGGATTCGAACCTGCGACCGTAGCGGTCACGCGGCTCCAGACTGTAGCGCTTAGAACCGCGTGGCCACTCCGACCGGCCATCGAGGGATCTCATCAATATAGTATTGGAGGGCAGCGTGGAGGGTAAGAATCGTAGAGGGAGACCTAGAGAAGAGTACACTAAGCAGATTCAGATGGATGTAGGCTGCAGTAGGTTCTGGGAGATGAAGAAGATTGCACAGGATAGAGTTGCATGGAGAGCTGCATCAAACCAGTCTCAGGACTGAAGACCGCAACAACAACAACAACAACAGTAAAGGAAGCTACACACTACAAGGAAATTAAGCGAATGGGGCTGGAATCGCATTGAGCATGCAAATACAAAAAAGTAAGTACAATTTCAGAAAAATTGGATGCTTTATTCAAGAGAAACAGCTTCACAAACTGAGCAGGTCAATAACGCACTGCTTCCTCTCTGGCCCTAACGCAAGCAGTTACCCAGCTTTTGTATATTCATAAAGTTGTTGGATGTCCTCTTGAGCGACATCGTGCAAAATCTGTTTAGTTGGCATGTTAGATAGTCAAAATCTCGAGCCCTGCCCATAATACCCCAAACGTTCTCAATTGCGGAGAGATCCAGCGACCTTGTTGGACAAGGTTCGGTTTTGGCAAGCACCGAGACAAGCAGTAGAAAATCTCGCGGTGCGTGGGCGGGCTTTATCTTACTGAAACGTAAGCAGAGGATGGCTTGCAATGAAGGATAACAAAACGGGGAATATAATATCGTCACATACCGCTCTACTGTAAGGGTGCAGCAGATCATATCCAAAGGGGTCTTGCTATGAAAGAAATGGTAACCCAAATAATCACTCTTTTCTTGGGCTGTATGGCGAAGGACAGTCAGTTTGGAGTCCCACCGCTGTCCAGGTCGTCTCCAGGGAGGTCATTGGGACTCAGTTCGAAGCGGGACTCCAACTGAAGACAATTCTACTGCAGTCAATGAGATTCCACACCGAAGACATGTCTGGTGATTCCCCAGACAGTGATGGGATACCAAGATGACTGTCACCTGCCGTACAGCCCAATAAGCAGGAATTGTGGTCTGGGGTGCCAATCCATCTCGTACCAGGACCCTTCGGTTTGTCATCCGTGGGCACCTTACAGCACAGTGGTACGTTGTCAATTTTCAAAGCTCAGTTTTGTTACTCTTGACGGTAAGATAATGCCCTACTGCGTACTGTGAGAGCTTCTGTTGCTTGTCTTCGCCCTTGCCAAACCCTACCTTGCCAAGCAAGGTCGACGGATCTCTCCTACACTGAGAACATTTGTAGCGTTATGGGCAAAGCCCAACAACCAACTCGGGATTTTGACGATACAATGCGCCAGTTGGGCAGGATGGCACGATAGCCCTAGGAAAATCTCTATCATTCAGTACCAAGCCGAGTAACTGCTAGCATAGGGATCAGAGGTGGACCAACGCATTATTGACTTCCTCGATCCGTGAGACCCTTTCCCTTGAACGAACCACCCATTTTTTTCTGAAGTGTAATCATTTGTTTGTTAGTATATGTACATCACATCTACCGATTTCCGCCCCATTCATAAAGCCTACGTCGTTCTTTCTTCCAATGGTATTGGCAGAAGGGATAAGACGTTTGCCGCGTGGGATTAGCCAAGCGGTCTAAAGGCCCGCTCATGAGACCATAAAATGTGTTACGTTCCACACGGATGTGCAGCGGACAGCAGCGGATAACTACCGACGCATATTGAAGTAGATGCGTACAATGGTGCTGTTACAGAAATGAAGAGCGTTGGATATGATTCAGAGGGTGACCTATGTTAACGTATACCTAGCAGGGACACTCACTCACGTAGCGCATGTCCTGCCTTTAACGCGCACAATGGCATCACGGACACAAGCAGCTTTTGGAACGTACGTGAGTGTGGGACACCTGTTTAAGATCCAACACACGACGCTTACGCTACCACCTGGAGAGGGTGGACTTGTCTAGTGAACATATATGAAAAGGCACGGGCGTTATTTGTCAGTACGATTTTACGACAGTGACGCGGTCCATTTCGCAATATTTCGGGTGCGTTGGCCGATGTACTAGCGCCCACTTCAATGCTGCTCCCAGTCAATGTGGGCGATATTTCACCGAAGATGCCACATTTCGAGTCATCCCCCCCCCCCCTTTTTTTTTTTTTTTTTTTTTTTTTTTTGAGTTTAGCTATGTCAGTGAATGCTTCCCAACAACACGACTACCGACGACGCGAGATGTATACCAACTCTTACTGCGCCGGAGCCCCAGGAATACCCTGCAAAAGAAGTACCCAGACAAGAGCTGGCGACAGATATGGCGCGTTATACGGAACGTTTACCTCCCAACGTCGGTACGCTCAACATGGTATGCGGTGGTAAATAGGAAGTTCGCAACGAATCAACGGCGGCACGCGATTCGTTTGGCAGACACTCCACTATGTTTAGGCTGCGCAACAGTGGACGCTGATGAACACCGTTTAGCATGTGGTGGGACAGCTCCAGTGTGGCACTTGGCACAACAGATATTGGCGTTCCTGTTACGCTCCGCCCCTCACACAATTTCATCAGACACACTTTTTTTCCCCAAAGAATCTTATATTCCGGTCCAAAAAACCAATGCCCTGACATGGATACGGGGAATGGTGGTGGGCTACGTCTATAACGAATCGGAAAAGGACAAAATGGATTTTTGGCATTTTCTCCTGGATGGACACAGGAGGCTGCAACAGCATAAGAAATATGGGCAATACTTCGCTAATTACTTGCGACTTACATTTACCGACCTGCCGGCCAGATGGGGTGTGAAGGGTGAGAGATGAGATAGACGAAGAAGCGGAGATAGACATCGATCACACTTACGGACCCATAGTTAATTTCGAGAAGACGACCCAGTCTTACACCAACGTCTGGACAACGAGTCGATAGATCGATCTCTTGCTCTATCGAACGTTGGGTCGTGAGCAGGTGTCATCCCCGGCCCGAATTTCATTTCGTTGCTACAGGAGCATGTTTCTTTTGTATTTGTACTATCCGCAATGTCTTCATGTCTTTCATTTGGACATTTTCAGTTTTATTCATTTCCTTAATTAATTAATTTTCTAATTAGCACTATTTGTCAACATTTGGACACTATTTATGGGGTCGTCAAACAAAATGTATGTCACCAAAGGTTGTAAGTCTGACATTGGAAAAAATAAATAAAAAAACAAAAAACAATAAAAAATAAAAATAAAAAAGAGTAGCGTCGAAGTCTCAGTCTGAGCTTCAAACCATCTTCACCCCATTTTTTCTAAAATAAGTAAAAATATAAAAAAAATGGTCTAAGGCGGTACAGTCATGGACTGTGCGGCTGATTCCGGCGGAGATTCGAGTCCTCCCTCGGGCATGGGTGTGTGTGTTTGTCCTTAGGATAATTTAGGTTACGTAGTGTGTTAGGTTAGGGACTAATGACCTTAACAGTTAAGTCCCATAAGATTTCACACACATTAGAACATTTTTTTTGCTAAGACGTTTCCCTGCAGCAAGCAGCGGTTCACTAACCCTGAAGCGTAGTTTCCCCACGGGCGGCTTGGCGAACGGCAGATTGTAGAAGGCCAGGTACTGCCGGCCGCCCCTCGTCGTCTCCGTGGAACCCCTTACGAGGCCCTGCCGCGTCGGCACCACTAGCTGGACGCGCTCGCCGCCCTGAAAGAGGGCCACCAGCAGCGACGCGGCCGAGATCGCCAGCAAGTACAGCAACGACGTCGCGGCTGGCATGCGTGCACTGACTGACTCACGCTTTGTACGCGCGCCACTGCTTTTAGCCTGAGGATAGGCTGAAGGGTCACGGTCACGCAGCCACTCTGCCGCTTATCGAATCCCTTGACCCCTCCTGGCTGCCCTGTAACACTTTATTATTGGGAGAGATAGGCCGCAAGGAAGTTTCCTGTTGTTGAAGTTTAGGTTTGAAACCGTGATTCATCACAACACCGAAACGGATTTCGAGGCAAACTATTTTGTCAAATGACGACGTTGCTTCAAAATCATGTGCGTTCTATAAGTCAATAACCAAAAATACCTTCATTCCATCACGAGCTGAGTACCGACCATTGCCCGGGTATATACTTATTTAAAAATTCTGTTAGTCCACTTCTCTCTCTCCCCTCCCCCTCCCCCTCTATCCATTCTTTGACCATTTCTTCCTCTCTTGTCTTGTCCATCGGCTCCTCTTGTCTTTCTCTGTGCCTTTCCTTCTCCCCCTCCGCCTGTTTATCTTCTTCTTCTGCCTATCTGCTTCTCTTCTTCTCCCTATGTCTCTTTTCATGTCTTTCTCTTTCCTTTGTCTGTCCATCTCCTCCTTGTCCACCCCTTCTGCATATTTCCCCCTCCTCTCTGTTACTTCCTCATAACCCTATCTGCTTCCATCTCCTCCCACCTCTCTTCCCGTTCATCTGCTTCTCCACCTTCCCTCTCCAAATTACCACACTCACTCCAATAGAAGGCTGGTAGTTCTCAAGTCCACAGCGTTTCCTCCCGGATCGTAACTAATATGCGTACCAAATTAGGTGAAATCGTTTTACGAGTTTAAATGGGCATTTTACTCATCGCTTTGCCTGTGTACGCACATTTCAAATATATTTCACATGTACTGAACATATTTCACAGGCATTTGTACAATTATGTCATCTGTATCTGTGTCCATATCTCGTGGGCTAGTGGCTAACGTTGCTGTTTCTGGATCACAGGGTGCCGGGTTAGATTCCCCAACGAGTTGGGGATTTGTCTCTGCCCGGGGACTGGGTATTTATGTTGTACTCATCACTTCATCATCATCATTCGTGATAGTAGTTAGACAGAACTGGGAAAAAAATTGGACTATGTAAAAATTGGTTCTTTGTAGGGTCCCTGATGACCATGCAGTTGAGCGCCCTACAAACCAAACATCATCATCAATCCTGTATCTGTAGCGAACTTCGCTCTATAGTTTCATTTTCACGCATCTCAATGTTTATGATGTCATTTCTTGTGATCAGTGTGCTACACAATGCTTTGATTTCACAAGTATATAAAGTGGTATATGTGACTATTGTGTGCGAAATGTGTTGTGAATAGAGTCAGTAGAAAAGAAACAATAAGTTAAAAGACATGAATAATGCAGTAGTTTTCAAGTATCTCAATGTTTAACAAGTCATATGGGTCAAATGGCTCTGAGCACTATGGCACTTAACATCTGAGGTCATCAGTCCCCTAGAACGTAGAACTATGTAAACATAGGTAATCTAAGGACATAACACACATCCATGCCCGAGGCAGGATTCGAACCTGCGGCCGTAGCAGTCTCGCGGTTCCGGACTGAAGCGCCTAGAACCGCTCGGCCACCGCGGGCTGCTATGAACTCATATCCCCTGAACTATGTGTCGTAGAGTTATATAACTGTTTGGTAGATTCAGTGGTATATGTCAACACCGTCTGGAAAATTTGTCCCGAATACAATTCGTAGTAAAGGGGCAATAAAATAAAACGTCATGCTTCATGAGGCAATTTTACTGCATGAACAGCGAAAAGATACTAAGAGACAAACTTTTTCTCTTTCATCATTTGTGGGGTCTCAGCGCAAAAATGTTTCATAAAATTTTGAAATAATGTGCGAAGTTTGTCCCACGTCTCTAAGTGTTCTCATTCTCAAATACCAGATGTCTAAAGTGCAGGTATTCGCGCGTCATGGACTACACTGCTTTTTAAGCCTCCCCCCTCCCCCTTCATCCGTTTAATAGGCCGGTGGTTCTTATCCCACAGTCATAATTTACAGACAGTAAGTGATATTTATAACACGTTAGGGTGAAATCGTTGCAGTGGTTTAGGAGGAAATGTAGAACATACATACATATACAGGGTGTTAAAAAGAAGTGTCAACTACTTTGAGAGGTACATAAAATCAGTCCATCAAAAATGGGTTCGAAAATGCATACTTTCCGGGATGAACACTTCTTTATAGGAACAGCTGGTTGCGGATATCAGCACAGTGGTTGCGCTCCGTCAAATGTATTGGCAATGTGTTATCGTCTCTTACGCACAGTTCACTAGCTAGCATTAGGTGGTGTGCAGTTAGTGGGATGGTTCGTGTCATGTTATAGGCTACGCTACTTTTGGTCGTGTACGTCCTGGGTACGTATCATGGTATTTTACTTTCTTCCAACTGTGGATTCACATATGTGGTTCCTGCTATTGCGCTGTTCGTACCGACAAACGATATATAACTTTTACATTTTCTCTCTTCCACTACTTTTCAGTAACGCAAGCCTTCCACTGGACCAGTAAAATGGGGCATATGACGTTCTGCTACGGTTTAACGGGTGTAGCCTGCGAGCCCCTGACGGTGACCGTGCAGAAAAGTAGCCACAGCGCAGAGCGCCCTCTGATAAACTGCTCGCTGGACTTTTACAGCTTCTGAGGGACACAAGTGCCCTTGTACACGTCAAGAATGCCAGTGGAAGGTCCCGAACAGTCCGCACGTCTGACATGGACGAGCACGAGCTATGTTCGATGGAAGAAACCCATGGGACGAGTGAGCGACTATTAGCAGCGGCAGAAGACTTGTCTCACTCTCTTATCTGGAAGGTACTTCACAAACAATTACTGTACAAACGTAATCTACAGGCCTAAGGCCACGGAATCATCATGGTAGACGGCGGTTCTGTCAACGGCTGTTGCAGAAGTGTGCGCAGATCCACTGTTCACATTCAAGATTTTATTTACGGCTCAGACAGGTTTCACAAGAGATGGTGTTGCGAATTTGCAAAATCAGAATGTAGGGCAGATGTGAATCCGCAAGCAATTCAGGAAAGTGGGTAACAACACCGATTCGCAGTCAATGTATAGGTAGGAGTACTTGGCGATAGATTAGTAGGGTGCTGAGGTCGCAGTTTCGAATCCTGCCTCGGGCATGGATGTGTGTATTGTCCTTAGGTTAGTTAGGTTTAAGTAGTTCTAAGTTCTAGGGGACTTATGACCACAGATGTTGAGTCCCATAGTGGTCAGAGCCATTTGAACCATTTTTGATTAGTAGGGCCATATGTGCTACCATAAAGGTTAACTGTTATGCATTATCTAGACTTTCTCACTGATGTATTGCCTAACTTGCTGCGAGCTGTGTCATTGCAGCAACGAATACAAATGTGGTTCACGCATGATGGCGTGCCAGCACACTTTCATCTCAATGTGCGTGAACTGCCGCAAACATTTCAGGACCGCTAGATTGGTCGGGGACAGGGGGGACACACCTTGATCTGCTCGGTCCCCTGACCTTAATCCTCTAGACATCACGTTATAGAGACACTTGACGGAATTGATCTACGCCACACCAATCAAGGAAGTGCGTACACAATGGGGTCGCATTTTCAGTATGTTCCAAAAAGTGTAACAACAACCAGATATACTTAAAAGGGCGTGTCATTCCTTAGCCAGAAGCCAGAGGGGTACATTGTCATGAATGGACGCCACGTTGAACACCTCCTGTAAACACATGTTTACAGCAGAAAGAATGCATTTCCGGATCTACACTCCTGCAAAATTGAAATAAGAACACCGTGAATTCATTGTCCCAGGAAGGGGAAACTTCATTTACACATTCCTGGGGTCAGATACATCACACGATCACACTGACAGAACCACAGGCACATAGACACAGGCAACAGAGCATGCACAATGTCGGCACTAGTACGGCGTATATCCACCTTTCGCAGCAATGCAGGCTGCTATTCTCTCACGGAGACGATCGTAGAGATGCTGGATGTAGTCCTGTGGAACGGCTTGCCATGCCATTTCCACCTGGCGCCTCAGTTGGACCAGCGTTCGTTCTGGACGTGCAGACCGCGTGAGACGACGCTTCATCCAGTCCCAAACATGCTCAATGGGGGACAGATCCGGAGATCTTGCTGGCCAGGGTAGTTGACTTACACCTTCTAGAGCACGTTGGGTGGCACGGGATACATGCGGACGGGCATTGTCCTGTTGGAACAGCAAGTTCCCTTGCCGGTCTAGGAATGGTAGAACGATGGGTTCGATGACGGTTTGGATGTACCGTGCACTATTCAGTGTCCCCTCGACGATCACCAGAGGTGTACGGCCAGTGTAGGAGATCGCTCCCCATACCATGATGCCGGGTGTTGGCCCTGTGTGCCTCGGCCGTATGCAGTCCTGATTGTGGCGCTCACCTGCACGGCGCCAAACACGCATACGACCATCATTGGCACCAAGGCAGAAGCGACTCTCATCGCTGAAGACGACACGTCTCCATTCGTCCCTCCATTCACGCCTGTCGCGACACCACTGGAGGCGGGCTGCACGATGTTGGGACGTGAGCGGAAGACGGCCTAACGGTGTGCGGGACCGTAGCCCAGCTTCATGGAGACGGTTGCGAATGGTCCTCGCCGATACCCCAGGAGCAACAGTGTCCCTAATTTGCTGGGAAGTGGCGGTGCGGTCCCCTACGGCACTGCGTAGGATCCTACGGTCTTAGCGTGCATCCGTGCGTCGCTGCGGTCCGATCCCAGGTCGACGGGCACGTGCACCTTCCGCCGACCACTGGCGACAACATCGATGTACTGTGGAGACCTCACGCCCCACGTGTTGAGCAATTCGGCGGTACGTCCACCCGGCCTCCCGCATGCCCACTATACGCCCTCGCTCAAAGTCCGTCAACTGCACATACGGTTCACGTCCACGCTGTCGCGGCATGCTACCAGTGTTAAAGACTGCGATGGAGCTCCGTATGCCACGGCAAACTGGCTGACACTGACGGCGGCGGTGCACAAATGCTGCGCAGCTAGAGCCATTCGACGGCCAACACCGCGGTTCCTTGTGTGTCCGCTGTGCCGTGCGTGTGATCATTGCTTGTACAGCCCTCTCGCAGTGTCCGGAGCAAGTATGGTGGGTCTGACACACCGGTGTCAATGTGTTCTTTTTTCCATTTCCAGGAGTGTATATTAACTGGACTTATTGTCCTTGTTCGATGAGTGCTACCACATCTCAAAGTATTCGACACTTCTTTCGAACATATACATTCATCCATTTTTGTATTATATGTGGACTTTCCGGCATGCATCCTTGACAGCAACGTCTCTTCCTCCAATATTTCAGTTGTGAACCTTTATAGCAGTCGTTCAACCAATGTGGGGACTGTGTTCCCAGCATCCAACGGTGCCTATTTATAGGCTGCCCAGACGTTTAGCGCATGAGAAAGCGTAAAGATCGCTATAAAAGTTCCTAACTGAAATATCTAGAGAAGAAATGTTGCTGTTAAGGTTGCACGTGCCTTAAAAGCGACGGAATATTCTATCCGTCGAGGAAACCCCAAGAGTCACACCGACAGAAACACATACACAACTACAGACAGACAGACACAGACACACACACACACACACACACACACACACACACACACACACACACACACACACATTAATTTATTTTCAGGCATTAGACGTTTCCAATTGGCCAATTCGTCATCAGACTTGGATGTGTAGAATTTTGATAAAGTTTCACAATAATGAACTCATTGGCAACGGAAGTCAGTAAGAGGCATCCTTTTAAGGTTGTCGCCACAGTGGATGACTGCACCAGGTGGTGCTGGCACATGAAGGCAATTTACAAAGTGCTCCAAAGACTTTCGATAGAACTGCGAATGTGGAACCGATGGAACATTATCAAGATCCCGCATCGCTAAAACGTCAAATAGTGGGACAATAGATTTATTTCTTATTTATATTGTTAATGGTCCATTAGAACTTAAAGGGTCCTATTTGATTCTTAGTCAAGGCTGTAGGTACACTGCATCCTATAAAGGTTCAGAACTATATGAGTTTTAAGTGTGCTCTGCCTAGGTGATCTGTAATGTTGAATCCAAATTTTTCGACGTCGATAACTCTGTTCTAACTCGGAAAGCCAAAAAACAGCGAAATTTTTAAAATTTCCTCAATTTTTTCTCTGTATTGACTTTTCCTTGTATCCTACAATAGTAACATCCTACAACAATAGCACTTTGATCTTTTGTAGAGCGTTAAATTTCCTGCACCTTTCACTGCTGAGACGTATTTTTTCGTCACAGATTTACCACGACTCAGAGCTTGACAAGAAAAGCTTAATTCTCAGCTATATTAAATAAAAAAAACCTCAACAGGGATAGGTATTATCACTACAGTTTTAATTTCGCAATGTTTTTTAAAATAAAAAGCCAGGTGCCCCAAATGGCTAATGTTTAACAATATCAGGAAAGCTCACCCCAACCCAACATGAGGTACTGATTTCATTTAAAGTCGCTCAAAATAGCAAAAGAATGAAAGTTTTTCATGGTAAGAGCTTGTAATTCTCAAATTACAACAACACGACGAATCCCCCTCCTCGCCCTCCCCCTTTCCAACCGGCTTCCTGTCTTCGATGGCACATTCATTTAGGACAGGTACATCACAGTAAAAGAAGCACAACTTTTAACTACAGAGTGTTTACTTTTTAAAATTTTCCATCACGTCTGATACAAGGTCATTTCTTATGAGCTATAAGTTTAAGAAATGAAAATTGCTGCTAATGAAAAGACACACAGCAAAGTATGAATCCCCGCAAACAAAGTCAACGCCTTGGCCTCTCTCGTCTAGAAGGTTAGAAAAATTAGGCATTGGCTTCTTCCTTCTCACTAACGATGCCAATTTGGATATCCCCGTTGTCATAATCACACTCAACGTCCTCCGCATCGAGGTCCGACTTAGGTGAATTCTCACATGTGTGGTTAGACAATCCTTGAAAGTGACAGTACAGCGGAGACCTGCTTTTTTGTTGCTGCAGGACATGTGCTACACCCTACTGTGCATTTGCAAAAATTGGTATTCAGTATAGAATCTGAAGCTACATTTCTCATCGTTGTGCGAATCAGCCCTCTTCTTGTTAGTATCTAGTCTCAAAATTGAAGTAACTTTTTCGTTACCATCCTAGCCTATTCTTGTACATGGCGTCTTGCGAGCAGGTGGCAGTGTCGAAAGAGGGAATTAGCATTTTGCAGACGATTTAAAGAACCGTCGCTAGTAAAGATCGTCCATTGCACCTCTCCTCATGTCTGTACTGTACACTAATAAGTAGAAACTTTCCCCTGATTCGGAAATTAAGTTTGCTGGTGCGTCTAGTTGTTTGAAAGTACCGTCAGAAATTGAAAGGTTCTCCTCGTAAGCAGTAGTGTGTTTCTCCTTCTATTACAGAGAGTGATGTACACAATCCCCTAGATCAAGCAGTCGTTTAGCTACAGATTTCGATAAGCATTGCCAGTGGCTGGTTTCATTCCACTAGTTTGTTCCTTTCCTTGTTAGTATGATGGATGGCTCCAAGATTTGAAAGCATACAAGCTGACTGCACGAGACAGGAGTACCTTTAAGAGGAACTGGCTGTGAAAAAAATGTTAAGCCCGGGACAGAAGCGCAACCACACGTAGACAGACCGGCATTAACAGCTTTCGCGGCAACTCACAGTCCAGCACACTCCAGGCGGGACACGGGAAGAGCTTTTTTCTGTCGAAAGAATCATGGTGTTCTTCAGGGAAGGATTTCACAAGATAAGAGATCTCTGGCTGGATGCTATTTCCCACAGGACGTGCTAATTTTCGTTACAACGCCTCAGAATAAAATTCGGCTTGTGCTTTCAGAATCTGGTTTTCTGGTTGATTCATAGTGCTATATTGTGGAAAAGCCTTCGCTTTCTCGCTGTGTCTACGCGCAGAGAGTCGGATATGCCGTTTTCAGAATTTTGCAATGTAGGGGGAGAGATTTTTTGGCTTATTCAACACCTAAGAGTACTATTGGTTCATCACGGAGGATATATTCGAGAGTAGGAGGTTGTTTAACACCTTCACTTGAGTTTTCCTGGTTACCGTTCGCAATGTTTGCCACCACAGGCCAGAGAGTTTCTGGTCAGAGTAAAAAACAGCGGAGTTCCAGAACGACCAGAAGGAAAGGTCCTTTGTGTCATTCAGGTAAGCTCTCAACCACAACTGACAGCCCACACCTTGCCGATAGAGGGTTAAATTAGTGTCACATCCACTTGCTGCATTTGGGCGAAAAACATCCTTTGGATTGCATTTGCATGACGTTTACGAATACAGAACACTTGGTGAACTACTCCTTCCACTCTCCTGGCAATAAGATGTGGCTTTGAGAAGAGCCTATGCTGTCAGAAATACCAGGGTATGTATGTCTTCGCCTACAATGGGAACAGTCTAAAAGTCATCAGCATTTGGTATGCCACAACGATGTATCCTTTCACCACATCGGAATTTTCTGTTACCTTGAACACAATCCCTCTTGCCGACTTTAGTGCTATAGGCAACACCGAACTTGGAATAGCTGACTTTATGATTCCCAAGGCATTATCAATGAAATGCAAGTGAATTTAAGATGATGACTCCCTTTCTTGTTTTGGATAAATAATGCCAGGCTGATAAGAATAGAGAAACGATTATCCCTCCCACCACGGGGAGAAGGAGGCATTTTGAGATTTTGACATTCGTGTGAAATATCGTAACATAGGACTGAAAAGGTTAAGAGACATGGAAAGCCAAACTCAGATTGAGCAGATTATTTTTCCTTAAGAAATTAGAAATTTATTTCAAAATATGAAAACGGTAATTAAGAGCACAATCTTCTCTTGCGTGTGTGTGTGTGTGTGGGGGGGGGGGGGGGGGGTGTCATCAGTCCTGAGACTGGTTTGATCCAGCTCTGCATGCTACTCTATCCTGTGCAAGCTTCTTCATCTCCCAGTACCTACTGCAACTTACATCCTTCTGAATATGTTAAGGGTATTCGTCTCCCTCTACGATTTTTATGCTCCACGCTGCCCTCCAATACTAAATTGGTGATCCCTTGATGCCTTAACACATGTCGTACCAACCGATCCCTTCTTCTAGTCAAGTTGTGCCACAAACTTCTTTTCTCCCCAATCCTGTTCAATACTTCCCCATTAGTTATGTGATCTACCCATCTAATCTTCAGCATTCTTCTGTAGCACCACATTTCGACAGCTTCTATTCTCTTCTTGTCCAAACTCTTTATCGTCCATGTTTCACTTCCATACATGGCTACACTCCATACAAATACTTTAAGAAATAACTTCCTGACACTTAAATCTATATTAGATGTTAACAAAATTCTCGTCTTCAGAAATGCTTTCCTTGCCATTGCCAGTCTATATTTTATATCCTCTCTACTTCGACCATAATCAGTTATTCCTAAATAGCAAAACTCCTTTACTACTTTAAGTGTCTCACTTCCCAATCTAATTCCCTCATCGTCATCCGACGTAATTCGACTACATTCCATTATCCTCGTTTTGCTTTTGTTGATGTTCATCTTATACCCTCCTTTCAAGACACTATCCATTCCGTTCAACTGCTCTTCCAAGTCCTTTGCTGTCTCTGACAGAATTACAATATCATCGGTGAACCTCAAAGTTTTTATTTCTTCTCCATCGATTTTAATACCTACTCGGAATTTTTCTTTTGTGTCCTTCACTGCTTGCTCAATATACAGATTGAATAACATCGGGGAGAGACTAAAACCCTGTCTCACTCCCTTCCCAACCACTGCTTCCCTTTCATGTCAGTCGACTCTTATAACTGCCATCTGGTTTTTGTACAACCTGTAACTAGCCTTTCGCTTCCTGCATTTCACTCCTGCTACCTTCAGAATTTGAATGAGCGTATTCCAGTCAACATTGTCAAAAGCTTTCTCTAAGTCTAGAAATTCTAGAAACGTAGGTTTGCCTTTCCTTAATCTTTCTTCTAAGATAAGTCGTAGGGTCAATACTGCCTCACGTTTCCCAACATTTCTACGGAGTTCAAACTGATCTTCCCCGAGGTCGGCTTCTACTAGTTTTTCCATTCGTCTGTAAAGAATTCGGGTTAGTATTTTGCAACCGTGACTTATTAAACTGATAGTTCGGTAATTTTTACATTTTTCAGTACCTGCTTTCTTTGGGATTGGAATTATTATATTCTTCTTGAAGTGTGAGGGTATTTCGCCTGTTTCAAACATCTTGCTCACCAGATGGTAGAGTTTCGTCAGGATTGCCTCTCCCGAGGCTATCAGTAGTTCTATTGGAATGTTGTATACTCCCGGGACCTTGTTTCGACTCAGGTCTTTCAGTGCTCTGTCAAACTCTTCTCTTGCAGCTTTTGCATAATAAGGAACAGCAAATTCTCTCGCATAATCAGCCTTTAAGACAAGAGAAATACGCAGCAAAATTCAGAACGGAGAAACAGTAATTGAAATAATTATTATTTGTCACAGTAAGTAGTCCGAAGCTACCGTTACATCCGCAGCGGCCACTCTTATAACTATGTGAACATCTAGTTACAGTCCACAAAATTTTAAACGGCCGTAAGGCCCAAAAGAACTACCGAAGTATAACAGTGGAATTAAGTAAAAGTTACTAAACTAAATTACGCAACAACCAAGAACAATAATAATTCCTCCGAGAAAGAGAGTAAATTTACAGGTAATCTTGCCCACCCAGGTAGTCCCGCGGTCTAACGCGCTGCTTGCCGAGCGGGAAGGCGTGCCTATCCCCGGCACGAATCCGCCCTGTGGTTCAGTGTGCCGGCCAGCGTGTGGATGGTTTTCAAGGCGATTTTCCACCTGCCTCGGCGAATGCGGGCTGGTTCCCTTTATGCCGCCTCAGTTACACTGCGCAAACACTGTTGCCACGTACGCGTACACGCAAACATTTGGGGTTACACTCGTCTGGTATGAGACGTCCCCAGGGGGTGGTTCCACTAGGGGCCGAGCCTCACAATAACCCTGGGTTCGGTGTGGGACGGCGGTTGGGTTGGGTGGACTGCTGTGGCCTGTTGTGGGGTTTGAACCACTGAGGGCTACAGCGGGACGAAGCCTCTTTGTCGTTTCTAGGTCCCCGGTTTAATACACACAGGTATTCTTGCAGTGAGTTACAAGATGTGTGCACCCAAGTTAGGCAGGCTGACTATCAAGAGCAGTGAATTACAGATGGAATTTAAACGTCCAAAAACCTAAGTATTGTAATGTTCATAAACTCAAGTACAGAAAATAGATACTTAGCTTCGTCGCATTAGATTACAAGACAGCGCAAGCTCAAAAGACAGTTACTTAAAACCAGCCATCAAATATAATATCCGAAAAATTTAACTTGTTTAGCAGCTGCAGCTGGAAACAAAACTCCAGCGAGAGCGAACGGCCACCGGAGACGCCGTTCCGGTATGTGCAAAGGCCGAAATACAGGAGTAAGTACATGCGGGCAAGTGCCACGTTAATTACAATGTCACGGCTCAGAAGCCAAGGCTGTCGACAAATAGCATACTAAAGTTAAGAGCATGACTATAAGGTGTTCAGGTCTTTCAAGATTCAATAAAGCGCTTGAAGTAACGTAGAATTCGTTGAGTAATTACTTAACTCTAAGTTAAATGTATAATGCTTTAACCTTTTAATTATAAGCAGAAATTTGAAATTAAGTGCTAAAAATTGCTCATGTAAAATGATAAGACACTTGTGATAATGAATAGCAAATCTACTGACAGTCATCGAATGCTCTTTCAAAGTTACAGAATAATAGATGCAATCTTATCCATCCGGCACGGACTTTAGGTTTAACATTTACGGGTAAGGTTAAGGTTGCAAAGCCTTCAAGATTTAAGCCCATCTAAAACTTATAACAGATAAAGAATGACTTAAATCTAAGGAACAACAAATGGAAACACCAGTGGACATTACGTATCGACAGCAGAATCAGTGCCCCACCTAAGTAAACATTCATATAGCCCGATACTCTCTCGGTCGTGCTAACAGACCAGCTGCCCGTGTAACACTTTTTATATGCACATAAATAGAAAACACTAAGAAAATAAGCAAGTTACGCTCGCGGCTTCAAAAAAGTAATAGTACTTGCTAGAGAACCTCGTCTTTCAAATTCCTCAGACTTAGTTGACTGAACGAATAAGCACAATATGCAACAATATCTTTCTTAATATTCCATAAGCCATCATTCAAAGTAGTACTCCGGCCGCCAACATCCAAACTCACACAGTGAGAACTTTCCAGAAGGCAAGGTTTTGGTGCTCTCTCTCTCTCTCTCTCTCTCTCTCTCTCTCTCTCTCTCTCTCTCTCCAAAACCCACAAATCGGCCACAATGGAAGCTGTCGTGCATAAAGCTCCGAATACGGTAAGAGGCACCAACGACCGCCGTGTCAAGAGACTGGTCCCTCAGTCGGTACCTGCTGCTGCCTCGTACCAGCGCCAACCCGCCTACTGCGGCGTGGGATCCTCCTGTTCCTCAGTCGAAAACAGCGATAAACCGAGCGAATCAGTCTGTTGCTCGCGGCTCCTACCAGGACGCCAGTCAATCAGAGGATCCAAAGATAGCGTAGTACCGGCACGCCTCAGCGTGATTGCGGGGATCAGAAGTCGCGCACAAAAGCAAAAAGATCAGTGAAAGAGTATGAAGGGTGTGTTACATGAGACAAATCTAGAAGTTCGGCAGAAGGTGTTGGTCAAATCACCCAGATGGTTTAAGAGACACAAGTTTCTCTTCAGTGAATTTTTAAAGTTTACTGTGGTCTCTTTCAGTTGCAGGGATTATTGCATCCAAATATTGTCGAACTGAAAACATTATGTCCGGGATGCTTGCGAAGACTGCAACATGTAGTGAATCCCAATAAGTTTAGAGAGTGACCAATGAAATAACATTTCAGAACCCAGGTGACATAATGATCCACCAAAAGGTAAGAAGAAAGAGAGAAACAGAGAAAGAACAAGATCACCGTTCCTCATCAGAAGAAATCCTGAAAAGGGATAAGTAGATAACTGGTCTAAAGGAGCATAACGTTAGAGTCCGCACGGTGTGAAAAACAGGCAGGCCGGGTACTTCAGGCCCCCACAACAAAGCAAATAAAGTCTTATTGTTACTCTTACTAATATTAAATATCAATATAAAAAATTAAAATACTTAAAATGTAAATACAGAATTGTACAAGATAGTCAGGTCAAATGCGAGTCTCCACACAAAGGGTCAGATAAAAACGCTTTAGTAGAATTGGTCAACAGTGAGTTTAGCACAACTGAAACAGTGTGTGAACAATTTTTTCCTTGCTATCTCTCGTAACACTTGGTTTGCAGCATGTTCCTCGGTCGTCACACACACACAAAAAAAGAGAAACAGAGTGCATCTTAGTTACTTCAAAACAATGATAACAATGAAAATGTCTACCAAAATATCATATTTAGGTAGAGAATTATTCTTTCACGATATGTAGTGCATCTTAGATTTTTTATGTACTTTTCAAAACATTTAACTTTTTTTGTCACATCTTAATCGACAACAATGTCAATTATCCAAGAAAAGTTTCTGGTGTAGTAACGTACAGTCAACAGACGACTCACTTTCAGACGACCTCTCTTCGCGGGAAGGTAATAATAAGTGTATCCTTAAGCGATGTTGCATTCGGGAGGACGACCGTTCAATCCCGCGTCCGGCCATCCTGATTTAGGTTTTCTGTGATTTCCCTAAATCGCTCCAGGCAAATGCCGGGATGGTTCCTTTGAAAGGGACGGCCGACTTCCTTCCCCGTCCTTCCCTAATCCGATGAGACCGATGACCTCGCTGTTTGGTCTCTTCCCCCAAACAACCCAGCCCTTAAGTGATGTGATATGTTTCAAATTTGACTTCAATATTTGGAAGTTTAGCATTTTTCGTATTTAAATGCGTATTTTTAAAGAAAACTGAAGCGTTTTGAAGTTAAGTACGAACAAAAAGAATGAAGGATCGAGAATTAGACAATAAAAGAAACAGCTTATTGAAAATAAATAACTTTCCTCTCTTTGTAGTGGTAGTGGCAGCTCAATGGTTACACAAGTTTGCAGTGTCACAAGTGAGGGCGCTTCTGAAGTGAGAAGTGATAACAGCAATTGTGAAGGTGCAAAAGGAGATGGTAACAAAATCGCCGTAAATATTTTTGGGCCAATTAATAGCTCAGACTGTTCAAATGATCGTGCAAATTATCGATAAGAGATAGATGATGAAACTAAAAAGTTTTTACGTTAGTTAGACGAAATCCTCATGAACCAGCAGGTTAATTATCCAATGATCCTAAGGAAAAGTACTTCCTCCTTCACTAAATATTATGAGAAATGCACATTGACTGGACCAAGGTTTTGGAGAGAATGTTTGTGTGACTCTTCTACTGTAAATCGTGTTGGCTCTTTGGATCGCAGAAATCGTCCTCAGCATGGCGGGATGGAGTACGAGATTGGAGGTGACAAACCAAAAGCATGGTACGACGTACGACACGATACTAGCTATGCACATCACATAGCCGACCGCTAGCGAGGGGGGCGGGGGGGAGGGGGGATGCAAGAGGAGAGACTTTCTCCCTCCTGGAATCTGGGACAGAGGCTTCTTATTCATTATAGAAATCTAGGAACACTTTTTGTTTTTATTTTCAGCACTCTCGGCGCTCTTCATCAGTCAAAATAGAAGCAAACCTTTACACTTTGTTCCTCTCTCTTTTCCTCTTGCAGTCCATCTCGAGCGGTTTTAAAGTGCCAAAAATAAAATGGTGGAAGTAGTATACCTGTCTGTCATCTGTCCGCAACTTACTCAAAAAGCCCCCTCCACAACGGGTTCTCACTTGCAGTTTACCAATTGTCTGTGGATAAAGAAGGACCGTGAGGACATGCAGATTCTACATTTAGATGTACACGACACAGCTACTGCAGTACTCTGAAGAACACAGCCATCCGCACTTAACTGTGAGTATTCATGCATCAGTCGAAACAGAAAATCCCATGAATCCCATGTTATGCTAAAAAAAGGAACGAAAAAAGTGTGAAATTTCAAGGTCAAAAGATGTCCTTTCCAGAAATTGCAGAACATCTTGATTTTTTATTTTTCCCCAGTGGTCAGTCATCTGCTTCGATGCGGCCCTCCATCCCCTTCATCTCTGAGTAGCACTTCCAGCCTACGTCCTTTATTCCAACCTTGTCTTCCTCTACAGTTCTTACCCTCAGACCTCCCCCTAGTTCCCTGAAACCTATTCCCTGATATCTTAACAGATGTATCATACTGTTTATCTTGTCCCTTCTTCTTGTCAGTATTTTCGCCAAATTCCTTTCCTCTCACATTCTGTGCAGAAACTCCTCATTCCTTACCTTACCAGTCCATCTAATTTTCAACATTAGTCTGTATCATCACATCTGAAATGCTTCGATTCTCTTCTTATCCAGTTTTTCTACAGTCCACCTCTCACAACAATACAACGCTCTGCTCCAAACGTGCATTTTAATAGATTTCTTCCTCAAATTAGGACCTATTTATTTTTTTCAGAGCTAGTCTGCTTTTGGTATATTCCTTGCTCCGTCCATCACGGGTTTTTTGCTACCAAGATAACAGAATTCATTAACTTTATCTACTTTGTAACCATCTGTACTGATGTTAAGTTTCTGACTGTTCTCATTTCTGCTACTTCTCATTACTTTCGTCTTCCTTCGGTTTACTCTCAATCCATATTCTTCACTCTGTAGATTGTTCAGTCTATTCAGCAGGTCATATACTTCTTCTTCACTTTCTCTCAGGACAGCAATGTGAAAAGCGAATCGCATCATTGATATTCTTTCAACTTGAATTTTAATCCCATTCCCGAAGTATTCTTTTATTGCCATCATTGCTTCTTCGATGTGCAGACTGAACAATAGCGTCGATAAACGTCATCCCTGTCTTACACGCTTTTCATCCCAGCACTTCGTTTTCGTTCTTCCACTCTTATTATCCCCTCTTCGCTCTTGTTCACCTTGTATATTATCAGTCTCTCTCTCTCTATAGGTTACCCCTATTTTTCTCAGTGTTTCGAACATCTTGCACCGCTTGACACTGTCGAACGCTTATTCCAGCTCGACAAATCTCACGAGCATGTCTTAATTTTTCTTCAGTTGTGTTTCCATTATCAACCGCAACGTCAGAATTGCCTCTGCCTTTACTTTCCTAAATCCAAACCGATCGTCATCTAACACACTCTCAATTTTCTTATCCATTCTTCTGTACATCACTCTTGTCAGCAACGTGGATCTAAGAGCTTTTGAGGTGATTGTACGAGAATTCTCCCACATGTCGCCTCTTACAATCTTCGGAATTGTGTGGATGATATTTTTCTGAAAGTCAGATGGTCGTCAGACACATACAATCTGTACACCAACGTGAATAATGGTTTTGTTGCCACTTCTCCCAATGATTTTAGAAATTCTGATGGCATGTTATCCGTCCTTATTTGATGATAAGTCTTCCCAAGCTCTCTTGAATTCTGCTTCTGATACTGGGTCCCCCACCTCTTCTATATCGACTCCTGTTTCTTCTATCATATTAGACAAATTCTCTCTCTCATAGTGGCATTCAATGTAGTCTTTCCACATATCCGCTCCCTCTGCATTTTAGAGTGGAATTACAGTTGCACTCTTCAGGTTATCACCGTTGCTTTTAATTTCACCGAAGGTTGTTTTCACTTTTCTGTTTTCACAGCTCTTTCGACAGGCAGTTCTTTTTCAATTTCTTCACATTTTTCATGTAGCCATTTAGCTTAGTTTCCTTGCGTTTCCTATTTATTACATTCCTCGGGGACTCGTATTTCTGTATTCCTGAATTTCCCTGAACATTTTTGCGAGTCCTTTTTTCATCTGTCATCTGAAGTATTTCTTCTCTTACTCACGGTTTCTTCGCATTTACCTTTTTTGTACCTAGGTTTTTTCTTCCATCTTCGGTGATTGTCCATTTTAGCTTTTTCGAGATGTCTGCTGAGTTATTCTTTATTGCTGTCACTTTAGCATTAGAGAACTTCAAGCCTATCTCTTCATTCCTTCGTATTTCCGGATCACACTTCATTCCGGATTGATTCCTTCCAATTAATCTCTTAAACTTCAGCTTACTCTTTGTTAGCACTGGTTCGTGATTTGACTCTACATCTGATCCTGGGTACGCCTTGCGATCCGTTATATGATTTTGGAATTTCTGCCAGTTCATAAGGTAATCTAGCTGAAATCTTTCCGTACATCCCGACCTTTCCCAAATATAACTCCTTCCGTTGTGGTTCTTGAACAGATTATTTGCTATTACCAACTGAATTTTGTTGCATATCTTAATATGCATTTCTGCTCTCCTATTCCTAATACGAAGCCCACATTCTCCTGTAAACCTTTCTTCCATTCCTTCTCCCATCGCTATTAGATTTTTGTATGCTCTCACGCACTGAATTACCCTTTCACTATCCTCGTATGCTTCCGATAATGAGCTTTATGGAATATATAAAGGCGTAGCGTACAGTCATAAAGCTATGAATTCAGCAGTGTAGTTGTTATGGTAGCATAATAATGAGACAAACTGGAGAGACGAGAACTGACTTAGTTCTGTTCTATGGCCTCTACTAGTGACTGGTTATGGAAGGTTTCTCACGTTTATCTGGTTTGTTACAGGTGTTAGGCTACATTTTACGTAACTAACTCAAAAAAGGTGGTTTTCAAGGCACATTTTGTTCAACCTCAGTTCTGACAATCAATATTAAAAGCCGAGAAAGGATGAAGCTGATGAAATAAATACATAAAGTTGGTGAGATGTGTTGTGTACGCAAAGAAATTTAAGGAGATGACATAAAACTTAATATGCCTTTCTTTCAAAATTAACAACTTGCTCTTCCACTTTGAAGGAATAATAATGTTGGTCATTTCTATTGATATTCAACACAGTTTCTTCAATCAGTCTTTTTTCCATTTCAGATACTTAATTTTTGTTTCAGATTGCATTGTCAGGTTATTAAAAATTTTTGTTAATGTTTTCTAATGATAGTTCGTAGGATACACTGGATTTAATCATAAGAGGGTGGGAGCTCGTTGGATCAAAAGGGAGGAGTTAATGTTCTTATTAATGAAAAAGAATATGTATCTTGAATGCACAGTTGAAATGATCACTTTTTGATAGCAACGTACTCTATCTTAAAAATAGTAATTGGATGTAAGTTTTGGATACTTCTTCTCATATTTAATCCCTGGGTACGACATGCCACCGAATCACATATGTCAAGAACAGGAATTTCAAAATTCTGTCCCTTCTTGGAAAAATTTCGGACGAAGCTCGTGACGTAGAACGCTTGTGTTGCTTTCAATTCGTGAAGTAAGAAAATCTGAGTTGACTCGGGTATGGATTGAGAGGGATAGGAGAGTGAGAATATATGCAAACTGGTCCTTGAGCGTACTGGCATTAACGCTGGCCTCCAATACTATAGTTTTTTGGGGACATATGGAGGAAACTGGAAAATCCAACAATGGAGACTTTTAGCAGGTATCACACTTTTCGCAGAATACGATCCGTAATTACAGGATATAATAAATAAACCAAAAATATGCAAAAGTATCTTAACCCTTCAATTCAAAATGAATTAGTTAATATCCTGTCCCGTGCAGTTGAAAAAGAAACTGTTAATGACATTATAGTTTCCCCATTCAGAAACACACAATATTACAAAAAGAGATCAAATAACACAGATATTTAGATATGTTACATATTCACTTCATGCCATTGGAAAAAAGCCATGTGTCGCTAAGATAAATGAAAACTTTTTAGGTTTTCGTGAAGTTGAAATCAAAGTGCGTCAGGAATACAAAAGTGGTGGTGGTGGCGGTTAGAGTTTAACGTCCCGTCGACAACGAGGTCATTAGAGAAGGAGCGCAAGCTCGGGTTAGGGAAGGATTGGGAAGGAAATCGGTCGTGCCCTTTTCGAAGGAACCATCCCGGCATTTGCCTGAAACGATTTAGGGAAATCACGGAAAACCTAAATCAGGATGGCCGGAGACGGGATTGAACCGTCGTCCTCCCGAATGCTAGTCCAGTGTGCTAACCACTGCGCCACCTCGCTCGGTAGGAATACAAAAGGAACTACTAAGTGCAATAGACGAAAAGGGATTGTTCTTAACTAAATGCCGTGGTCAGTGTTGTGACGATTGTGTTGTACCAATAAGGCAGTCATATAAAATGGTATTAGCACGAAAATTTAACAGATAACAAGCTCTGCAGAACATGTGCTTAAATCTAGTGCTTAACGATGGTGAATGGGGAAGTGAAGATTCAGGTCCTTTTCTGACACTGTAGAAACGTTTATCTTTTCTTCAGTCATGGTATGGGAATATTTGGTATCTTCTTGTACCTGAAATAGGCTTTTCCCAACACCTTGGTCGTCAAGAAATCGGGCTGTTAAAGACCTCCGTTATGATGATGTCGATGTGTTTATGGCTCTGTGAAAAATAATGTTGGTGTCTCGGTATCTCAGCAAAGCAAAGTGTGATCATGCACTGTCTTGCTGAAAAATGGCGTCTGTGGTGCTGTGCAGTAACGGTATGGCTACGGGTCGCAGGGTGTCATTCACGCAGGTCACAATGGCCACTGTGCCCTGGACGCACACCAACTCTGATTTGTGGCGAATACCACCCAACACCATGATACCTCGAGTTGGCCCTGTATTTCCTGTGCGATTGCCGTCACCTTGATGCCGCTCCACCTGTCTGTGGCGGACAGTTTTAAACAAACAGAACCTGAATCCGAAAACCTTATCTGATGCCAGTCCTATCCCAAGCGACATCGCTCCACGCAACACAGCATGTGTCTGCACATTCGTCTCAGGTAGACGGAGAAGTGGACGACACGCACGTAAACCATGTCATAGTAAACGGCTCTTGTTCGGAAAGCAGTTGATAGTTTATCTTGCTATCGAAACCATTTTGAAGAAGCAATGTGATCACTTATTTCTTTGGTAAATATTTTCGGTATTCCACTACAATTTGAAAATAAAAGAATTCGAAAAGTGATAAAACAATAGCAACAGGATAAAAGGCTAGTTGATGAAAATAAGTATTTCAGAACCACTGTTTTTATGGCTGTTTGGACATCATTATAGCCGAATTAAAACCAAAATTTGAGATTATGCGTAACATTAACTATTTCTCAAAAAGTGTTTTCTCAAAATTTCTAAATTCTGCTGCTGACGAAGAGACTCACAATACAACAGTAATTCTTCCAAATGAATATGAGGAGCATTTACCCAGTGAATTCTTTAACCACATAATAGATTTCAAAAACGCCCCGAAACTGAACTAACCTCATTTACCTTTGTAGCTGGTTTAACAGAACTACTAGCAGTAGAAAATTCAGTCATATCCGTTAACATTCCCGATTTATGCATAGTATTTTACCTGTTTTTAACCATTCCTGTTACAGTTTCTTAGGATGGACGTTCATTTTCGAAGCTCAAACTTAATAAAGAACTACTGCGGAAGTCTATGAACCAGGACAGACATAGTGAACTCAGCCTTGTCAGTATCGAAAATAAAAGAACTAGGAGCACTGCTAGTAGTGAAATCGTCATTACGTTCTCATCAGAGAAAGCACATAGCATTGCACAGTTTCACTAGAGATCAAGGTGAGTACAGTCTGGGTTTTCTAAGTACAAGTATATGTAATGACAGATACATTTACAGGTCTATGCTTGCTGTCTCTGAGTGACATTCATATGATGTACATAATTTTAATAACTTTTACTAGTAATTATAACTGCATTTCCCACTTCGTAAATAATGAACAAATAATCCCTTTGTCAATGTTGCATGTGAATTTACAACACCTTTCATTAATTTTTTTATTCTGTCTGCTGTAATCAAAGTTATGTTAGTTACTGAGAGGTAATAAATTTTATTTTAGAATGCCATATTCTATTTTCCCAGGAAGCCCGTACCGCTTAGTAGTTCCTCTTGTGGCCGTAAAGGTAAGAAAGATACGTCGACAGACTCATTTAACATCGACTGACATTTTTGTTTTAATACTGAGAAACGTCTTAATCTTTGTTGTGTTTCAGAGCTACCATCTGAATAAGAGGTACGGAGAAGAAATTTTTGTTTACTTGTGTTATGAATCGGTCCAGATGAACATATATTTACAGAGTGCCTGTACATAATTTGGTTTCAGGCAGATGAGGGTTGGGGGACCCACGATGAGGAAGAGGAAATTTATGATTGTTTGGGGCAACTTTTTAATTATCTGTTGAATACGGCATGTCATTTTAAATTGTACATACTAGTTAGTGGTCGTAAGTGTAGCCTAATTAAAGAGTAGTCAGGGCTGCAAGGGAAAACGTGACGTAGTGTAGTTCGAATGTTCATGTTGGTATTTGGTATGACATTCGATCTGCAGCTGTACCGGTGGGTATTGCATCTAGAATCTGTAAAGGCCATTATCTTGAAATGGACCATAGTTGGCGTTGCAAGGAAGTTGGTGGTTTGTGGAGACCTATCTTGTCCCCACTATTTAACACTGTCTTACCTGATTTTCTGATTCTCCATTTCCTTTGATGTAAATAGTTTGTCAAAACTTATAAATGGTACATCTCAATCTTACACATACCTGATCCAGCGCCACCAAGATGAGGTATAGTTCCACGTCGAAGACCGTAAACTGTTGAAGGATATTAAGAACACGATCAGGGAAAACAACAGACGAACCATCGGAGTCCCCATATTTAGTCCCATCCGTACATACTTCTACAGAGCTGTGGTGCTCAGTTAAAATATAACAGATGCAGAAGCGCAGCCCCTTTTGTACTGCAATAATGGGTACTACATGTAAGGAAAGGGTGCATGTAGCAGGCCAGGAGGCGTGTTCTGATTCTCAGATACTTCAGTACGCCAGTCTCGTACAGTTGATGTGTAGAGTCATGCGTTGATGGGAAGAAGAATGATTGGATGTGAACGACAATAAAGTGCGTCTTGTGCACCTACTTCCAGTCACGTAGGTGGCATGAGGTTCTTCTCACTCGTCTTCGCACAGGACACAACCTTACGACACATGGCTTCTTGCTCCAGTGTTTGGTACTTATGGCCTACAGTTCATAGTGCACCACATTTTACTAGACTGTATTATATTTTCAGACCAGAGGGCAACCGCTCATTTACCGACGGATTTGCCCTGAGGTTTGATTGACAATCAAACGAGATTCGTACGACTTTTAAAATTTTATTCATTGTCCGAATTGTTCTCTAAAATTTTACGGAGAAGTTTTTAATGCGTCATCACCATGGTTTCCTCATCCACGCTTTTCGTAAGAGACCAGCCAGCCACATTTATCTGTCAAGTCGTTTTTAGCTCTTCTGTTGTATCAGTTGTGTTTTTGTTACAATTTTAGCACATTTCAGGGATGTTACGTTATTTCAAGGGATGTGAGGTAATGTGAAACTTCCTGGCAGATTAAAACTGTGTGCCAGTCCGAGACTCGAACTCGGGACCTTTGCCTTTCGCGGGCAAGTGCTCTACCAACTGAGCTACCGAAGCACGACTCACGCCCGGTACTCACAGCTGTACTTCTGCCAGTATCCGTCTCCTACCTTCCAAACTTTACAGAAGCTGCATGTTTCGCAGAAGAGCTTCTGTAAAGTTTGGAAGGTAGGAGACGGATACTGGCAGAAGTACAGCTGTGAGTACCGACCGTGAGTCGTGCTTCGGTAGCTCAGTTGGTAGAGCACTTGCCCGCGAAAAGCAAAGGTCCCGAGTTCGAGTCTCGGACGGGCACACAGTTTTAATCTGCCAGGAAGTTTCATATCAGCGCACACTCCGCTGCAGAGTGAAAATCTCATTCTGGTGAGGTAATGTGTTTATCAGGGGTAACATCAATTACGTTAGGATAGAGTGAGTGTAGCTCTGTAAGTTCATTCCTCGTTGTTTGAAAGACTTTTAGCCGTTTTAACCACATTCATACCTACTAATTTTCGTATGAGCGCTGATAATCTTGCCATTGAGTGCCAGTAAACTGCAGACGGTGCGAAATCCTGCCAACTTCGTCTTGCATATGGTGAGCCCCCTCCCCCCCCCTCCCAACACCACCATCAGAATCACGTCTGGCTGCTCCTGAATAACACGCCCATTCCCAGATCGACTGGTCCACTGAGCCACTCCCCGACCAGTCCGACTGTATGTGGACACTGGCGACTGCCTGCACTGATGGATCATATGAGAAAGCACTTGGGGCTAGCAACAGAGGTTCATCTGTCAAACTGATACACACTTGGACCACAGACCTGACTGAGGGCCCATCGCACGAACACAGCTGAACAGGTCAAGGCAGACCCACCCAAAAGACGAATTGGCTGACTAGTCAACCAGTGTTTGGGCCTCAAGGGACTGATCGTCACGAGGGACTGGTGGGGTCACCAGTGCTCCACAATACGTGCCACCCTGTCTCCTTACCTAGTTGGGCGTATACTTGCAGGCAGAGCAAACAGCACCTGGAAGTTCCTGACGTCCGCCACCCTGTGGCAGTCTGAGTAGTTTGAGATGTCCCAGCTCCTGAGGGCACACCCAGCGATGTGGGGCTTGAGAAACTGTCAATGGGTTCTGAGTTAGGTCAGCACCTGGGAGGCCAAGGAAACCAGGTGCCCAGAGGACCTTATGGCGACAAGCAAAACAGAGAAGGTTGTTATTTGCCCTCTGGGTAGAGGTAATGAACTGGAAGGCATTGTGCCTAGCTGTGAGTCATGTACACAGAAAACTATTCTGGTAGATGAAGACTGAGTGTGCAATGAAATTTTTTTCCTAGTTTTGCCTTGTGCGCAATGTCAGTTGTTTATCATCTAAGAAATACTCTGTGTAGGACTAGTTGAAATAGCATTCATTAAAATGGAATAGATGCCTACACAATCATGAACTCTTTCTGACGATAGAGGAGTCTTGTGCATTGTAGATTCTACGGTAGATGACCATTTTTATTACCTATTGGTGTCTGTCATCTGAAAATAGTTTTATAACAGCAGTTTAAGACCTTGAAAGCAATAGTTTGGGAGTTACTAATACGTCATTGCTTTCTAAAATGAAATTTAGTTCCTACATACGATTAAACTACGAAAATCAAATTCCGGATTGTTGTTGTTATGGTCTTCAGTCTGAAGACTAGTTTGATGCACCTCCCCACACTAGTCTGCCCCTTGTAAACTTTTTCGTCCCCGAATAACTATTAAAACCGACATCCTTCCTAATCTCCAGGTCATATTCATCTCTTGGTTTCCGTCTATGATTTTTACCCCTACACTTCCCTTCAATCATGAAGTGGTGTTCTCTTGAAGTCTCTTAAAGATTCCTAGCAAAACATCCCTTCTTTTAGTCAAGTTACGCCACAGATTTCTTCTCCCCAGTTTTATTCAATACCTCTTCATTAGTTACCTGATCTACCCACCTAACCTTCAGCAATCTATTCTAACACCACATTACAAAGGCTCCTATTCTTTTCTTTTCCAAACAATTTATTGTCCATGTTTCACTTCCATACATGGATACTCTCCAGACAAATACCTTCAGAAAAGACTTCCTAACACAGTAATCTACATTCGATGTTAGCAAATTTTTCTTTTTCACAGACGCTTTTCTTGCCGTTGTCGGTCTACATTTTATACCCCCTCTGCTCTAGCCGTCATTAGTTATTTCGCTGCCCGGATAGCAAAACTAAACTACCACTTCAAGCGTCTCTTTCGCTAACCTGATTTACTCAGGGTAATCTGATTTAATTGTACTACAATCACTTACCCTTATTTTACTTATTTTGTTCATCTCATATCCTCCTTTCATGACACTGTCCATTCCGTTCAAGTGCTCTTCCAAGTCCTTTGCTGTATCTGACAGAATTACAATGTCATCGGTAAACCTCGAAGTTTAGTTTCCTCTCCAAGACTTTAGTAACTAATCCAATTTTTTCTTTGGTTTCCTTTACCGCTTGTTCAATGTACAGGTTGAATAACATCTGGGGTAATCTACAAACCCTCTCAACCTGTACTTTGCCCTTGTTACGTTTCCCATTTCCGAGTATTCCAGTCAATATTCACAACAGCTTCCTCCAGGTCTTCAAATGCTAAAAACGTAGGTTTGACTTTCCTAAACCTATGTTCTAAGGGCCGGCCGGGGTGGCCCAGCGGTTCTAGGCGCTACAGTCTGGAACCGTGCGACCGGATCCTGCCCGGGCATGGATGTGTGTGCTGTCCTTAGGTTAGTTAGGTTTAAATAGTTCTCAGTTCTAGGGGACTGATGACCTCAGAAGTTAAGCCCATAGTGCTCAGAGTCATTTGAACCTTTTTTCTTATCTTCTAAGATAAGTCGTAGGGTCAACACTGACTCGCCTGCTCCTGTATTTCTCCAGAATCCGAACTGATCTTCCACCAGCTACCAGCTTTTCTATTTTTCTGTAAAGATTTCATTATAGTTTTTTCAACCCGGATTAATTAATCTGATAGTTCGGTATTTCTCACACCTATCAGCAAATGATTTCTTTGGAATAGGAATTATTACACACATCTTGAAGACTGAGGGTACTTCGCCGGTCTCAGACAATTTGCACACCGACTGGAAGAGTTTTGCCATGGCTTGCTCTAGCAAGGCGATCAGTAGTTCTGATGGAATGTTGTCTACTCCCGCGACCTTGTTTCGACTTAGATATTTCAGAGCTTGTCAAATTCTTCTCTCAGTATCATGCCTCCCATTTCATCCTCATCTACGTTGTCTTCCATTTGTATAAAACTACCTTCAAGTTCATCTCTCTTGCTTAGATCCAGCACACACTCCTTCTATCTTTCAGTTCACCCATCTTTGGTTTGCAGTGGCTCTCCAATTGAGCTCTTGATACTCGTACACCTGTTTCTCTAACTTCCCTGTAGCGAAATATGCTTCTAAATTCTCACATTTGTCCTCAGGTATTACCACGTAGCCATTATGCATTTCCTGTCGGTCTAACATTTCAGAAGTTTTTTTATTCTCTTTCGCCTGCTCCATTGTCTGCATTTTCATATTTTCTCCTTTTATCAATTGAATTCAACATTGTGTGCTATACCAGGATTTCTGTTTGGCATTGTCTTTTTATCTATTTGATTTTAGTCTGCCTTCACTATTTCATCTCTCAAAGTTACCCATCCGTCTTCCACTATATTCCTTTCCCCTGTTCTAGTTAATTGTTGCCTAATGCACCCTTTGAAACTCTCACAACCACTGGTTCTTTCAACTCAACCAGGTCTTATCTCCTTAATTTCCAACATTTCCCGTAATATCTTTAGTTTTAATATACAGTTCATAACCAATAAATTGTGGTCAGTCCCATCTGCCCCTCGAAATTGAAATCTGGTTCGGAATTCTCTGTCTTACCATTATATAATCAATCTAAAACCTTCCGATGTCTCCAGGTCTCTTTTCCGTACACAACTTCCTTTCATGATTCGTAAATCAAGTGTAAGTGATCATTAAATTACACTCTCTGCAAAATTCTACCAGGTAGCTTCCTTTTGCGTTTCTTCCCCCCCGCCTTCATCCCCCCCCCCCTACCCACTCCATATTCCCCTTGAACTGCTACTAATACATACTTGTTATAAAAAACACGGGGGCTTCCTAAAAACAATATTTGTGTCTTAGAGGGAATACACTCTGACCTGGTGTAGACGTGTTACAAATAACACGTTCCTGCTGCCCGTGACGTCTGCTGTGAGCACTAGGTTTGCCTCCCACGTGAACACTCCACTGCAGCAACACTCGGCCAGTGTGAAGGGCAGCGGAATGTCAGTATGATAGTTCCTATAAAGTTACTGTATTGAGAAATTATACTAATCCGTACGCTCAGATAGCCCCAGCTACAAGCCGCGTACAATAATCTTTACAATTAAGTTTCGAGATTGCCAATGCCGAGGCGGTCTGTTCTCACAAACTGCCGATGTATACGAGTATAATCTGCCCCTAGTACACTACATGTCTGTAGAGCAAAGGGAACAGAGGATGAATCGCACGCTGTTTATTGGAAGCTGCAGAAAAGCACTGCTCAGGAGTGCGCACATTCTATTGTGCCGGGGCTCAGCTAATTAGGCCACGCTTCCCTCCTGACTCCTAAATGGATTCCTTATCTTCCAAGTCCTCCAGGCCGTGCCAAGGCTGGGTGGTGGCTTTGTAGATCACCTAGGCAACCCCTAACGATGTAAGTCAGTATTGCCAAAAGGAGCAATTCAGTTTCCACTATGACACTCGTTGAGGTTGCCCACTCTTTGATCTATCCTGACATGGCACAATCAGGATAGTACGAGTCATTTAGTATGAAATTCTGGAATATGGTAACCTGGCATTGAGAGGAACGTTAAATGAGAAGAACTGCAAGTGCTGACAGAAACTAAAAAATGCAGTACATTCTAAGCGATGTTGGATCCAGTAGTTACGCAATACTGAATAGATTAACATTACGTAAAATAGATGGTAGGTGGCTTCAGACAATTCGAAAGAAGTGAAGTAAAAAGCTTATTTTAATTCTAACGTATTTTACTAGGTGTTGCAGCTCTCACGTATTTGAAAACTTACAAAATTTTATTCGCAAATTATGAATCCAAATTGGCAGTTTTGGTAGTTGTTAGTGACATTTCAAAATTTCTGCCGGATTGGAACATAACCCGGATCTTCCGCTTATCAGAAGCGGCTGGCGTAACAAAATTGCTTATCAGAACACACTTCTCGGACATTCTGCACATCCTGGTACTTAGCGCGTTACACAGTTTAAAATAGCACCTTAGTCTGTCTTGATAAGCGTTCTATCGTTTGTAGATTACATTCAAGTGTCTTATGTTTGATTAGGTGACATTTCACTCATCAGGAACATCAAACAACTGTGATACTGAGGCATTAAATTCTTTATCAGGCAGCCTCTTAAGATTTCTTACGTGTCATCTATAGAATTTGCTGAATCACTGTATTTTAGACATCCTAACAAATGAAAGTTCCTGGACTAATTCACGAGGAAGGCTTTTGTGTATACTTTATGAATATTTCATGGAAATTGGGTAAAATGTTAATGTTCATTGATTATGTCGTACCTCCTGAGAACCTTCTCGACGTGTTCTTCATAAATAGTTTGAGTTATGCTACAATTTGAATTTAATATTCAGTTATCTATTGATGTTCTCGGAATTTTAATCATAGCTATCATCTTGTAATGCCATTTCCTCGGACGAGAAATAGAAACCTAAAATTAGCTCCCAATACCCCAAAGATTTCTCCGCGAGTCCCAATTTTCCCAGAAAACTGAATAAGCGAACGAACTTCCATTTATCACTATTATTACGACAATAACAAGTAATTAAATCAGGAATCTAAGACTTGACAACTTAGCAATCTACGAAAGAAAGATTAAATTTCAGTAAAATTAAAATTAAAATCACAATAAATCCCAAAATTAGCATAAATTAACATTCGCAAATTAGAACCAACGATCCCAAAGAATACTCTGTGTAACGCCCTGTCTAGACTATCGCGTGGCGTTTCAGGAGCGGTTGCAGTCGGGAATAAAACCGATAACTTTCGTGTGATGTTGATTCAACCTACTTTGTATGAAAAAGATGTAAAATTCGTGTGTAAGTATTGTTGATTTACAAGAACAAGATTCTAAATGGAAATTAATTAGGCGATCACTTTATGATGATAAGGAGAGTCTTAAAAATGACAAATTTTGCCTTTATAATAATGTTTTGTTTTATAAAAATAGGGATTTATTTCGTCAATTGAAATTTTGTATGCTTTATAGTTGTGTGATAAAGTTTCTTTGGCACACATATTTATCATGGGGTCATGCTAGTGCTGGTAAATGTGTTAGGTTAATAGCAGCTGATGACTATTATCCTAACCTGAAAAGTATTGCACAGAAAGTATTGAGAACTTGTATGACTTGCCAGAAAGCGAAGACAATCAATTATTCTGCTAAAACCGAGCTTCGACCCATAGTAGTGCATAATGTTCCTGACCTAGTGTCATGTGATGTAATGGGTCCTTTACCAATTTCCAACGGAAGCTTCAAATACGTGCTGGCATTTTATTATCTATTTGCCAAGTTAGTGAAGGTATACCTACAAGATCTCTGAGAGTGAAACCCATGGCGAGAACCTTGAAAGAAAAATACGTTGTCCAAATTGGAAAGCCGAAAGCCTTACTAGCGGACATTGCATCCTATTTTTCGTGTAGGACTTGGAAGGAGTGTCTACGTGGAGAAGGCATCCAGATTGCCAGGTTTAACCCAAAGAGTAGTCCTGTTGAACGAGTGTTTCGTGAGTTAAATCGGTTAATGAGGACGTATATTTCTCTATCGTTGGATTGAGTATTTGCAGAAATTTGAAGACGTGTATAATCATTTACAACACTCATCCACGGGGTTTCCTCGTTATAGTGTTTTCTTTGGGTGTTGTCTGTCTAACCAATGGAATGAAGATTTACATAAGTTTAAAGAAACCATACCAATAGATAAAACTACAATTCGTGATCAGGTACGTGTTGCTATCTAGCACCACGCTCATTTGAGAAAGGTACATTATGATAAGCACCTAACCAAAGCTGTTAAATACCGTGTAGGGGATAACATTATTCTAAGATCTCGTCCAAAGTCATTAGCTGTAAAACAACTAAAATACGAGGATCCTTTCAGGATAACAAGAATACCTCATCCTGGGAGTTATATTTTGTCGAATAAAAAAGATGTGACCAAAGGAATGTTCAGCCAATAAGACTTAAAACGCTTTTGGTCATAGATATAACTTGAAATATATATATACCACGTTATTTAGGAATTGAATTACCAGAATAATATATAAGTACTTTATTTGTGTACTTGTGGGTGAAGAATAGCAAGAGACCCAAGCTATGTTGTTTGATAATATTATAAATTATGTCAGAAAAGACGTTTATATTAGTTACTAATTCTACTTTCACATATCTGTTTGCTTCCAGTGATAGAAATAGCATAAAAAAGTTTCGTTTTTATTGAAATGAAACTTATTGATACAGTTAATAATAATATATACAGTTGTAAGTATTGTTTAAATGAAAATGATAATAATGTTCATTTAAATCAAGAAAGAATTATCAAGTGCACGAGATATGGGTTTATTATTAGATGTTCCTATTTGTTGCACAAGTTTCAGAGTGTACAATAGAGCTATTTGACTCACTTTCTTTATGAACTCAAAGACAGTTCCATAGGTAAGAAAGAGACACTCATATGTATTTACCTAATTTATGACTTATGTAAATACAAGAAACGAGATTGTATGTAACCTTTCTTTTAAGTATTTAGTGGTGCAACGATTTTCGTGTTATGATTGGCCACTGAATAGTCGTAAGATTAGGTGGGTTTTCATTATGGAAAACTAACTAAACTGAGTTGTTACAATCACAGAGGGAAAGAATTAAATGGTACATGTACATATGAACTCAAGCCAAAGACTAAGAAATAAGATGCCCTTTAATAAACTTGTGACTGAATCCCATAGAAATGGACCACCCGAAAATATTATGACTGTTGTGTAATGAATGTGACCGGGTATATTAATGACATTTTTGTTCCACGTCAACTTCTCGAGTACGGAAGACCAGTAGCAGCCGTAAGAAGACCGCTTGTGCCTTCACGTCGCGCCAACCCTGCCGGTGATGGAGGTGAAATTGCGGGGTGGGGGGGTGGGGGGGGGGGGAGTGCTCAACTATGCTGACAACCTTTGAGAAGAGAATTAGCTGCTGTTTGCTGCTTCTCGAGAGTGTCCGAGATTTGGAGCCGCTGTCTAACGACCTCTGCTCATTGGAGAGAGGAGACTGTGGGCAGAAGAGGCTCACCTGTTTATTCAAACATTCATAGTCTTCTGGACAGGAAGAGGGCGAGGTTGGTTGCTAACCATCCAAGAGGCAAACAACAAGAATATTTGTGTCGACTGCTAGCCATTCAAGAGGCAGCCGACTAGAAGAACTGTATCGACTGCTAGCCATTCAAGGGGCAGCCGACAATAATATATACGTCTTTTGCTAGACAATCAAGAGGCAGCAGACAAGAAGATCTAAGTCTGCTACTTTACAAAGTAGAAGTAGCAGATATTGAAATGATACGTCGCTTGGTTTTCTGCTGCTTATACAATTGGAACGAAGCAGAGGTAGCAGATGATCAGGCTGTGATACCTGCCCGCACAAACTGGTCCAACCCTCTTGCGTGCTAAACGTCCTGATGGGGAGCTGATCATCACTTGCAGACCATCATTCAAGACGGCGTGTCTGCACGCTCTCTAGGCGTCGCCACGAAGAAAAAACAAGATTATAAATTTAAATATTTTGGAATAAATACGATATAATAACATTAATCCTGATAATAGTTCTAAATTACTTTATGCTTGAAATATTTTAGCGTGAGATTTTTGGACAGGCGAGTTCTATAGGCCTTTGTAGTACTAGTAATGAAATGTTTAAGTTATTAATTTAGAATTGGTGAAATTTTTAGAAGGCAGTACTGTTAGGCCCATATTTTAAAATTTTGTACAAATATTATTCTGTTATAACATATATTGTATTGGGACCATGATGAGCAACTAATACCACTGTTTGTCCGATAATCAGTGCACCCTCTTGTGTATGCAAAAGGGAATGTGCTGATAATCGTCCGGGGGGGGGGGGGGGGGCGGATGTAATGCTACTTCCTCGGACGAGAAATAAAAATCAAACATTAGCTGCCAGTACCCCAAAGATTTCCCCCTAATTCGCAAATCCCCAGAAAAGTGTATAAGTGAACGAAGTTCCATTTATCACTATTATTAGGACTATAACAAGTAATTAAATCAGGAATCTAAGACTTGAAAATTTAGTAGTCTACGAAAAAAAGATTAAATTTCAGTAAAATCGAAATCAAAATCATAATAAATCGCAGAATTAGCATAAATTAGCATTCGCAAAGTAGAACCAACAACCCCAAAGAATACTCCGTGTGAGTACGCTTTGGGAATCGTGAGTAATGACTAAGTATATTTCAATGCATTGTCACTACGTTACGAGAGTTAGCCGAAGCAGGTCATATATTTGAATGCTCGTACATGTAGGCGCGCTTACATTGTTTTTGAGTTTGAATAATTGCGATCTATTATGACGCAGTAATACGATCTTCTGACTTCAAATATCACGGCATCAGAATACGAACGGAGGACTTTTACCTACTAGAATGAAGTGAACTCTTAACTGGATAATTGAACTAAACATTACTCAGACAGTGATTTAGGCAACGAACACTGATAGACAATTTTCATTCATAATAACCAGTGGTTTATGGAACTTCAATGATAGGTCCGAAGCATATAATTTAGATGCCCCCCCCCCCCCCCCCAAACACCTGGGAAAGTTTTCCTCTCGAGGCTCGGTTAGGAAGTGACTGATATTGTGCAATAAATTATTGACACAAAACTCACAAGTAATAATTAAGTGCAGCGATAATATTTGACTGTAGCGCTCGGCACTTGTGTAAAATCTTTGACTCAAATAACAAGCCCACTGTTACGATTTCTTAGATACTTGAAATTACGACCAGCTTGTAGGGAATTTGTTGTGGATGTGACTGTATTGGTTTTATCATTAATATTTCATTATTAATCAGTTAAACATCGATTACGAACGATTAATTACGATTCTTGGTGAAGTAAATATCTCACCCACGTCGCGCACGTCCGCATCTTGGTTCAGCACTGTTATTTTGTGTAACGTCGTCTGCTTAACTTGATAATTATCTCAACACTCTGCCGACTGTCGCCGAGTTTTAGCCGAGGCAAAATACAAATCAAACCAAATCATCAAGAAGGAGAGCCGTTATAATCTGAGACATTATTTGTTGAAATCGCAGGAAGCAATCAGAAGGTACTGATTTTAAGGTTAATTGTGAAAGTATTCAGCGCCTATAAATTAACGTATAATGTAGTTTTTAGGCATTGGAAATATTATTGTTTCATTGGATGCCTCGTTTTTTTCTGGGATGACAGATGTAATCAGATTTGTTCTACTTAGGAACTGTGATTCATTATTGAATTTGTAAGTGTTGTAAGCAGCCATATTTTAGACTGATTTAAAAGCCACCATTACTGTTATATCTGCACTCGGGCCATGTGAGCAACTACCGTCCAAGTACCCGCGCTCTGTGATTACCCACATCCTGCCACGCAATGAGTCCTTGGTGCACTAGCTCGTGTGGATTGGCTGCGTGGCATGAGTTCCGCTGATTAGCACCCAGCCAAACAAGGAACTACACTTCTCTTCAGTATCAACCGTGGACGGCCGAACAGCTTGCGTAAACACGCCTCCACTTAACGTGGCTCATAAGCTTGTTAACTGCCACATTAAGTCAAACCAAATGCTGACGTATCTTACACAGCACAATAAGTAGTGTATACCACATATGTGTCAGAACAATAGTATAAATGCGTTCACAGAAGTGTATGAAGCAACTTAAATCCCATATTTTGATATATGTTATCAGCATAGATTGGTTCAAATGTGACGCACATTATCAAAAAATTCAGCTTATTAACTGAGTTGCGAAATAAACATAAGACAGATTAATTTAACGGAAATTTTCGAGTGAATTAGAATTCTAAAATCAGTTGTTATTGCTATTGCGCTCATTTGAAAGTAAATTTCGGTTTGGTAACTTCGTTGTTGCACTTCATTGTCACTTTTTTTAAATTTTTACGAAGGACATGACCAGTGTTCCGACGTCAATTTTTGAATTGTTCGCGGTCTGTCTGCCTCTGCTCAATCTCACGACTCCATTAGCCATGTACTGTGCCGAAATACGGGTCAATTACAGTCATCGTCAGGGGTGAAGGACGACAGGAGTCAAAATGCGACTGTGGTGTAGTTACCAGTAATCGTGAGACTTCCTGAAACCCCGTAGGACAGGTACTGTTAAACAAGATAGCACTGCAGAGAGTAACTTGTAGCTTTGACAATATATGCTGGATTTAGTTTGACAATTATGACACTCAGTCAATATTCCCACAAGAAAAAGTCATGTCTTTCGCGTTAAGAGATTTGTTCAAGACTATAAAAGTTAGCTAACATTTCGTCAATTCCCTAAATTTGCTGAGTTTAATAAGAAAAATTAAACTGGAACAGGTCCATGCAGATGCCTCCCAATTAACTGCCTTTTTCATTCAGTGGGTAAACCACACCGCAAAATCATCAGATATTTATTCCTATTTGCAGAATTAATGTATCCCCAAAATTTACCCTCGTGAAGATTATATGAAACTTATTATTACAAGACCTATGTAAGACCCTCCCAAAATAACATACGTTGTTAAACTAATCGTCTGAGGTTTAACTCAAAACAAAACTTTGCCTGTATTTTGCGTGTAACTACATTTTAGTCTCACACAACCAATTAAATTTTAATCGGATCTGATGACCTCCACGTGATAGAATTTGTGCAGACAATTACTTCAGTAATACTGTACAGGATGAGCATTAATAAAATCGACAAACAGTGGAGGTGGATTCCTAACTGCAATTGGAAGAAAAAGGTGTGTGAACAGGTATCGAAATGCATCGTTGCCATTGTTAGATAGAGCTGGCGAATGACAGTTCCTCTAACCACGTGCCATGTGTTCCTTTTTGTGTTGCAGGCTGTATGACTGAGGCTATGTACTATAACAGCAGAATGGTTCGGCATTCATGTCTGGAACAACACGAGATAACATTTGGGTGCGTCCAAGCTGATGGAAACAGTCGAGAGGCACCACAGCAATATCAGAACAAGTAACGTCACAGACGCCCTTTTAAGGCGTTTGTGTGATAATGGGTCCTTTCTGACAGACAGACATGCAGGAAGGCGGCGAACAGTGCTTACGCCAGACTTCGAGAACCGGGTTCTACATAATATCGAGGTGAACCCTACTATGAAGTGGATCGACTACATGGTGTAAGCCAAACTACGATGATGTGAACCTTGCATGACAGCTGCTACTATCCATGTACCTTGCAACGAGTGCAAGGATTATCAGCTGCGGATTTCCGTTCACGGGAGGAATTCTGTCGATGTTTTTTGGACCAGGCCATCACGATTACGGGATTTCTGTCATCAACAATCATTGATGCGACATGTGAATGTGTGGATTGCATACTATGGTGGTGACTCTGAACATCTGTTGAGAAGTGAATGTAACGCAACTCTGTACTGTGTTCCGGGGGGATTAGTTGTCACTGCAAGCACATCAATTTCCGGACACACGTTCATTGGATCTTTTTTCCTCCATTTCCAGCCAGTAATCGGTACCTACAGCTTGTCTTTTCTACTGATGGTCACCTTGTATTTATTACCAGAGAAACCTACGTAAAATTATACAAGGTACACTTGCAAAAATACCTCCTTGAAATTTCCCCAAGTCTTCTTACATACAGTAGAAAATTAAACTTCTCTTTTTCACAAGTAATTAATTGGTTAAGGTTTGCCGACTCCCGCGTACCAAATTTGTGCTGCCAGTGTGAACTCACTCTTCGCGCTACAATTGTGCCTCCCTATACCTTCATATACACCTTGAATTCAACAGTAACTACCAAAAGAATACATAAAAATAAGCACCAAAATTGTTAAATAGTACACAGGAAAGTACACTGATTTACGCTCAGAATTTCACTTTCATTTATCTGTGTACAATCTCAGCTCTGCCAGTCTTCACAGCTTCAGTATTTTTCCAGATACAGGCTACTTCAGCCCATAAGCATTTGAGTATGGACATTCTGTGACAATGAATGGTCCGTAAAAATTTTGGTTTCTCATCCTATATCGTTCAATTTTTCTTTGGTGTTCATCAATAAACGGTCCCCAATTTTGTATTTGATTGTCTTACATCGCCCATCATGCAGCTTTTTCATTTATTCTGCCATCTTCTCCATATGTGCAGGTTACCGGAGGGGACACAATGTTCTCTTCCTTTGCAAGGTGTTGTTTCTGTGCTGCGACGGAAGTATATGCAATTGTGGGAGGAGGAATGGCTGGCGGTGAGGGAAAATAAGCTGCGGTTGGTGAAACCCACCATCCAGCCGTGGTGTTCCTCCTGCCGGTCACCTAGGCGTGACGAAGTGACCCTTACACGTCTTCGCATAGGCCACTGTTCTCTTACGCATGCCTTCTTACTACAGCGAAAAGAACCCCCGCTGTGTGATGCCTGTGGCGTACGCCCCATTTTAGTTGAGTGTGATTTATATCGTTCTGTCAGGGCGGAAGTTAATATTAATGGGGATCTGCCGTTGATTTTAGCCGATGACGAGGCGAGTGACAAGAAAGTTTTAAGGTACTGTGATGTTTCTGGGCTTCAGCCTAAAATTTTAGGTTGGAATTTTTAGTGTGTTGCCGAGTGGCTTAGCACCCCTTTTTATTCTTGTAATGGGCCAGTTCCAAACATGTGCTACGTGTTTCATTTTAACCCTTTCCCCTACGTTCTCTTACAGTTATCCTCTTTATGTGCTGCTTTCCACTTAGTAACTGTTGACGTGCAAACTGTCTATGTAGCCTTTGACCTTTAATTTTAGTCCTATTTTTGCACTTGCTGCATTTTAGTGACAGTCGTCCGTTGTTGTTTTTTCCGTTCGTGCGCTAAAGACTACACTGTTGAGCGCCCATAACACCATATCCACCACCACCACCACCATATGTGCCTTTACTGCCTTCTCTCTTTCAGCTGCCATTATTACTTTACAATATGGAAATTCCACGACCTCTTTAAGCAAGAACTTTGATTTACTTGCAGTTATTGCTTCAGAACTGGTGTATCTTGTAGCAATATCTTTAACGCTATTAAGAACATTTTCAAAAGAGTGTAAAAATTCCATCCATTTGGAATGCTTAGTGTTTTGCATGCGTCCCACACAAGTGGCCAGTTTCCCACATAGTTTTCGCAAGGGTTACTAGTTAGTTGGTATATTGATATTTTAATGTGTTCGATGTCTTGAATTTTCATAATGACACTCCATACATAAATAGGAAACTGTGATCTGTTGAGAAACAAGAGCTTTTCTGGTTTTATTACTTTAGTAAAGAAATCCTTTTTCTGTTTCTATCAGGTGCTCAACATACATATCTGGAAAAAGTAGTCCTGACTGTTCTGTTTTCTCATCCTTCCTATGAGACTGGACACCTCTATAAATTTTATAATAGTGAGGTACCTTTTCGCATCACTTATTACCAAAGTTTGTATTAAGAGCTTTCAGTTCTGGGTCATCATTTTGCATTCATTGCATGAATTTCTCTTTTCCTTTCATCTCCTTCCATGTACATTAGTTGAAACTCTTCATTTAATTCTTGCTCATCTTTCCTGACTGGTAGACGTGACAGTGGGACTGCGATGCAGTTCTGATTGCCTGTCATATCGATAAACTGTTGCAAAACATCACCCAACACGTATTGCAATCGTTTATCATCGTAGTATCCTGTAGAAAACTAACTGACTTAATGTCTGATAACACAGCCACCTCACGACTCTCTAGATACACCCAGAACTATTTGAAGCCACACATTATTTTGACCAACTATCTTTAGAGACAGTAGTCACATTCTTGTTGATTCTACATATTCTGTGTTCTGTGTTTCCTCCCACCCACTTTTCCTGGAATATCTCACATCTGATGCTGTAATCTGAACTATCTGAAGCTGGAGAGAATGGCAACAACGTTTTGGAGTACTACACCTTACTGTAACATAAATTGTGGGAGTTGTGTTTTATGACTAGAAATTCCGTCTCACTTACCGCTCCATATCCGTGTAGCGTTTTTTTCAACAGTTTGTAGAAGTTAGTCATATAGGTGTATTCATTCCCTCATTCTCCAGGAATTTTCGATTGAAACATCACAGCTCTAGATGTAACTTTAATTCTTTCATGACAGTTGGTCTCTAGCACTCTAAAATTGAAGCTTCTTGTTGCTTGGCAATGTACCTTCAGAAGTGAGTTTATGAACTAAAAACTAAATTTATTCTCGACCAAATTCACATTTAGAAAGCTTTAAAGTCATTCTTTCCTATTTTAATGACAACAGCACTTCCTCCTACAATTCGCAATACTCATAACAAGATTCTGTACTTATTAACATATCATCACATAGACATTAAGTCTGCTCATTTGTCAATCTCTTAATATATGGCTTAGCATCCTCAAACAAACTGAAGTTGATATGGTTGATTGAAATTGCACAACTTGGAAATGTATCTTCACCTCCAAATAAAAGAGCTACTTTGTCAACTTTTCTCAGTCCATTGAATTTGTCAGAAGCCAGAGGTTAGATCAACATAGAACAACAGTTATAGATTGTTAAAATTCTGTAATAGTTCTTCCAATCGACTGGATGACCAAATTCTCATACAATGATCTTATTCAATTTGTGACCGACTGATACTATTCTAACCATGTTAAGGTTCTTCTTCACTATTGAAACGATCACTCCTACATTTTCCATGACATTCTACTCTAAGATTTGCTCTAATCTATCCCACACAGCCTATCGATCAGCAATGGCTATTACATATGGTTTTACTCTTACAATATTGTGTCATCTCATTTTAACAGAATATTCAAAATCTATCAACTTACTGTGCATTACTGAGAAAATAACCTCATACTATCTCAATAAATTACTCAATTGATATTTTTTCAAGTTATAAATATTTTCAATTGAACGAGTAATTTTTTTTATTTGATCATATAAAGAATTACAATTATCTCAATCTTCACTTATTTCTGTATTAACAATTTGTTGGGCTCTAGATAAGAATTTTTAATTACTGTTTTAATTTCTTACTTTATAATTCAAATTCATGGTATTTTTCTATGCAGTTCAGAGAAGTTCTGTACTTGCTAAAAAAATACATATTCAGTACAATATCTTTATCTAACCAATTAATTATTTATGAAACAGCTTATAATAAAATATTGTGCATCGCACATAAAATGTGAATGCATTTCACATTTTGTAAGGCTTAGTTTACTCAGCCCACCGTTTACAGTTTTAATCTTAAGTCTAGTGACTGGCAAAATTACTTATTTTCTGTTCTTATTTCTATTTACTGAATGTTCCGAAATGGCCGAAACATTACTATCAGAATCGAGGGGCACATTTATTTACATTACCTTTGTAGATTTCTACTTTAATCTGCACATTTACTATTTCTTTCCACTCTGAGTATCTTTAGAACATTTTCGATATCCCATCCTTGTTGCCCCATATTTATGGTACACAACATAACTTTAGACCAGACCTGAATCTCATTCTCTGCATCAAACAATTCATTAGATACTATTTCATCTTTCCACTCTTCAAGACCTCTTGCCGCTTTAATAACGTCTTCAGTGTTTTTCCAAACCGTCTCAAATCATTGAGAGGATCTTTACTTTCTACCTTGAGGTATCATTTTGTACTAACATTGCCCCCTAAACCAATATATTCCCCATCACCCGTTTCTAAATTCACTGGTCTCATATCTAAACAACCAGCTGAATTTAAATCCTTATCATAAACAATTGTTTCATCATTCCTCTTCAAAATCAAATATGTTAAGATGAGGAAATATCGCACTTAGGGCTAATTTCGAATGGGTACAGCGTTTTTATGTTCTTACGTTGGTATTACTGAATGGAAGCTTTTATTTCACGCAAACGTTTTACTGTTTACACCTTACGTTTTGTCAAGCATATACGAACGCACATTGTTGCAGTTGAAAGTTGAAACAGTGATGCATAGCGCGTTATCCATTTGCGAATACTTTCATCATTGTACAAGAAGAGAAAAAATTGGTAAGATTACTTTGCTTATAGCTTACTTACTCAAATGTTAAGAAGGAAATATGAATACAGTTTGTCTCCGCATCTCACTTTTACTAAGGTCTGGTGAACTATTTACAGATAAATACACCCGCTGGGCTAATATGGCACAGTGCCGCGTACTTACAAAAGGAGGCTTGGTGCTCTTTCGAGGTGCAATTATGGTCCTGAAAATCTTGAAAAGGCGGCGCAAGTACTTTGCTTATCACTCATGATAGCTCCTTCTGCTGTGCAGCTGTCATCGAAAGTGCGGATGCTGCTAATGCTAATTCTAATGAAGTCGTCACTGCTGGCCCTCATTGCTATGGCTATTCCTACTGCTCATGCCAACATCGACTCTTCTGCTGCACACTGTTGGTGGTAGCTACAGTCTGGAAATCAGCATGCAATACGTATCCTTCTTCTTTCTTGAAATTCAGCGTATAATTTCCCCATGCTTAACTTTTGCTACTTATTCTTATACAATTGCTGGGAAAACTCATGCTCAGAGGCTCCATACAAATTACCTATCATGAAATAGATTTGGGTCCTATTTCACACAATATTAAGACTGCAGTTCCTAAGGGATTAGACTCGCATCTTGGATGAATTCCGTAATTTAAGAGGTGAAAATTAAAGTTCAGAACTGGAACATATTTAGAAATCGCGCAAGTTAGTCCTTTCGAAAGTCAGAGTACTAAAGTGGCTGTTCACTGCCAAAAATATGTCACCTTCATGAATAAAAACCACAAGGTACCTCAAACAAGTCCGCCTCATTCCAGGTCTCGAAACTAAGTGTCGCCCCAGCACCCTGCTCAGTTGTGCACTCAAATAGCGTTCTGCTGCTGCCTGATTCTCATTGACTGAAGGCTGTCCCCACAAACGTACACAGTATTCATAGGTTCTATGACTTGATATGATTTAACTTGAGCACCTTATAAGTTAAAAAAACATATTATTACAATTCATCTTTTGAATTTGAAGCTCCTGTATTTCAATGTTTGCAGTTAAAATTATTTTCTATAGTTCCCAGCTTTTATACAAAAATATTTTTTTCCTTGTTGACCAAATATGTTTTGGCACCTCTGTGCCATCATCAGTGGGTTTTATTCAGTGAAAACGCGATTTTCCATTGTGTGGTTTTGGAGGATCATCTTAATGATGTCCTGATAGTTGTCATGAACGCTGACGGATTTAGGACACACAACAGCATAGTGGACACCGCTTTTTGCGAACTGAAAAGCATTTGTAAACCAGAAATTCCACGAAGCAGATGAATATGTGTGCTCTCAAAAGGCAAAAGAAGAAGGATCAGTCACATCAAAGCATGACAAGCTATCGGTGCAGAATATGATACAGAGGGTCCTGCAAAACCATATAATGTCAAATCATGTTTTCAATAAACTAAACCCACTGATGATGAAACAAAGGTGCCAATACATATTTGGGTAACAAGAACGAAACATTTTTTGCATTAAGGGTGGAACCTGTAACCAATAATGTTATATTATTTAAAAATAGAATGTTATTAACAAGTGGTTCCACTCAGACCATATAGAAGTAATAGTTTGATCATAAATAAATAAGACATAGTTCACATGCATATGCACTTGCATTAAATAATAGTAAATTGTTGTTAAATATTTATAAAGAATAACTTTTGCCTGCTTAATAGATGTATTTTCAGCATTCTATTCATTGGTGGTTCCGCTTGTATATATGACTGACCGCTTTCGAAATGCAATTTTTTAAGTGGTCGCCTGTGGTCAACATTTAAATAAATTTACTGGCAAAAGTAATAACATATTCGTTAGAGAACTGCACAAGTAGAACAATATATGAACATTCAGCTATTATGTTACTGTAGATGATATGATGTACTGACAAGCATTTATGTAATGAAAAATATATAGAAACTTGGAAAGTCAATAAGTGAAATATTGATGTGTAGCTTTAGGAATGATATCTATAGAGCAATGTCATCAGCTCAAACATTGTTTGTTGAAACTGCATGAAGTGTTTAGAAGTTATTAATCTTAAAGTTCAGTGTGAAAACATGCAGTCACTATAAATTATCAACTGTTGTAGTTTTTGAGATAGTGGAGTAATATCATTGGATACACGTCATGTTCTCTAAAACAGCAGATTTATTCAGACTTGCTCTACTATGTAAATGTTATTTATTATTGAATTTGTAAGTGTTGTACATAGTCATATTTTATGCTGAATTAATCCAAGCAGTGTCAGTGTATGATTCATAATGTGCATTACCATGGGGGGATGGCTAGTTTATGCTCACCATCAAAAAATTAAAAAATTCCTTAATTGGTTTGTCACCTACATTAAACACATAGATTTTAAAGGGATACTGACATGTTAGTATGGTCCAGAACTTGAAAATATCTTTTAGCTGTTGCCAGTATCGATGCATTTTCAGTAACAAGTACTACTGACAGCCTGGCGAGGGTGGGGGGGGGGGGGGGGGGCGGTACCTTAAGCTTGAAAAGAATTTAAAAAATGGGATATTCGTTAACTATTGGTGAGTCTTACTCTCAAAATACGTTTTAAAGAGATATTGATGTGTAATAACGTTCTGAAACTGAAAATATTGAATATGGCATTAAATGAGGGAAGTGACATCTACTATAAAGTCCTAACTTCATGTGTTAAGTTAAACTGAAAAATTTATAACGTTTATGGATCCTGGTAGAATAATTCCTTAAAAACAATAAAAACTTGTTTTCAGAATTTTAACCTATGAAGTAACTAACGAGATAACAATACTTTGAAAAGGTGGCACAAAGTCCCCCGCCCCCCTTTGACATCGTGAGGCTTAAGCGCTATCAGTACTGAAACATCTTCTGCACTTAAGCCAGTTTTTAAGCATCCACAATGCAAGATCCCCTGCCTGGTATTATGCACATCTGGCAACACACTGGCTGCGTCGGTACCTGAGATCTCCTGGAGTGGCTGTGTGGCATCCTTGCCCTGCCTTTCCTGTAATCTAATAACTTTGTTCATATTTTGTGGTTGTTGAGACATTGGGGAGCTTGGCTGGCTTGTGGTAAGGTACTAGATTAAAAAAGGAAACTCATGCAGTTTGAGTTATCTTATTTAATAATAAGATCAGACATCAAAAGAAAATAGAAGTTGTAGCTATTCTAAAACTCAAAGTAGACACTTCGGAAAAGTAGTTTTCATATTATTCACACTTCTGCTCTGGTGAGATATCAGAAAAATAACAGCACAAGAAATGAAATGTGAAAAACAATTGCCCTGAAAGGCGGTATAAATAAGAAAAATTAGTAATCAGCGAAGAGTCTTCGCAGTGACCAGTGTGTAGACAGCTACCAAAATTTAGAAAATAGAATTTGGCAAATAGCTGTGATAATAGTCACATTAAATTACCAAAATAAAGAACTACTGAATTTAACTATGCGCCTCAGGTGTCCAAATATCGTTTCAGTTGAATTACCAAAACTTAGAAACAAGTTCCTGAACATAAAATTTTGCAAAGAAGCCACCGAGGGGTCTGTCTTTTGAGATTTTAAATTTCTTGCAGTATCAGGGCCAATAAACAGTAAGATGGTGTCTGAAACACACAAAAAATCTTTACTCTTTTAAATATTACTTCAAGAAGCACACAGAATTCAACCTGAATTGAAAATACACATGAAGATCAAATACACTGATGGAAAAAAAGCAACACCGAGAAATAATTAATGGAGAATAATGAAATTTCGAGAATACATTTGTCTAGGTATCATATCTAAGTGATTAACATTGATTAACATTCCAAGATCACAGGCTTGCGTAAGTGCGAGATAAGGCAATGCAAATGTGAAACGCTTGTACATTAATAACCGCATAACTGACAGAATGTTCAATGCAAGCATCCGAACGCGGATGCATTGTGTTGTACAGGTCCCGGATGTTTGTTTGTGGGACGAAATGCCACGCCTGTAGAGCACGTTGGTTTACAACAGTGGTATGTACGAGAGCGTTATCCTGCTGCAAAACACATTCTGGAGTACTGTTCATAACTGGCTGCACAAACGGTCGAATCAGCTGATCGAAGTACAAATTTGCATGGTAGAACTACGAGAGTGTACTTGCTGACACAAGAAATAACACTCATGACCGTAACTCCGGGTGTAGGTCCAGTGTGTCTAGCACCAAGGCAGGTTGGTTTCAGGCCCCCAGCTGGCCTGCTACTAACACACGGCCATCACTGGCACCGAGGCAGAATGAGCTTCTTTCAGAAAGCACAACAAACAGTCACTCTGCCCTTCATTGAGCTCTCTCTTGACACTGCTGAACCTGCAAATGGAAGTAGGTTGGGGTCAGTGAAAAGCTGGAAGGAGCTGCCCTTGAACTAAACAATTTGTAACAGTTCGTTATGTCAAAATGGTGCCAACTGCCTCTCAGATTGCTGCTGGAGATGCAGTACGATGCGACAGAGTCTGCTGCCGAACACGCTGGTCTTTGCTCTTGGTAGTACCACGTGATCATCCGGAACCCGATCTCCTTGCGACCGTACATTTTCGTGACCACGGAAGACAGTAATCAAGTACAGGGTCTATATTGCTGCCAAGTCTTTCTGCAGTATCGCGGAAGGAACGTCCCGCTTCTCGTAGCCCTATTACACGACCTCGTTTAAATTCAATGTGGTGTTGATAATGTCTTTGACTAATATCAACTCACCACGTACTACTTCAAGGTAACTAACGCTCTCGACCATTGCAGAGTCTATTTATAGCAATCCTGATTTGCATCTTCTAAGTGGTGCTACTAACTCTACTCTAATGCGACTGGTGTGAAATTTGAACAGACATCATCTTTCAGCTGTAGAAATTTACCTACCAACTTTCGCTTATGTCACAGTCCTCCATGGTGTTTCGATATTTTTCCTTTACTGTGTTTCAAGGAGTTAAAAAGCTATACTAACGAGCAATCAGCCGACGGAGTCGAAAGCCAAGCAACATCAAACGTGAGCAGTAAATTAGATTACACATGAGCAGTGTCCACTCGCCAGCCTTATGCATGCGTACTGAAAAGGCGACGTTCAGCCAAATATGTAGCAGAACTATACAAAATCAACAAGAAGTAGCATACCTGTTTAGGAACATGACACAGCAAAAAAAGAAAGTAACATGCTTGCATGTTAAAGGAAAAGAGCGTGACCAATGCGCCCACACAAGTCGTGACCGCAAAGTTTGACGGCGCCACGTGTTTCAACAAGCAGGAGAGAGGAACGTTGCAGCAGCATACACAGATTTTCCAAAATTCCTGTGTCCGGCACTTGATGCTCCCCGTAGTTTCCACGTAGTTCCTGGATGAAATTAAAACCACCACAAGCTCGCGTTCCACCAGGCAAGGCAACGTTTTGAGGGACTCCGTATCCAACCCGCAACTTGCCGCAGCAAGCAGGAAGCGAACAGTCACTTCCAACAGCGTGGCTGTTCCATTTACAGTCAGCACGTCCACCACATACTCCAAGTGGACCCAATTGCTAAGTTAGTTTTTCGGTTACTAAACGGAAACGTAAGTAAAATATCGCCTCACAGGTCGCAATACTGCTGAGGATATTCAATCAACTTCTTGCTGAAGCTCATGCGCAAAACACTTCCCCTGGAAAGCACTACATCAGTGGGACGCCTTAGCCGCAGTTACCAGACAATGGGCCAAAGACATTATGCTGGAGTGGCAGATATCGTTAATGAACAAAGGCTCAATTGCCGGCCGCGGTGGTTTCGCGGTTCTAGGCGCGCAGTCCGGAACCGTGCGACTGCTACGGTCGCACGTTCGAATCCTGCCTCGGGCATGGATGTGTGTGATGTCCTTAGGTTAGTTAGGTTTAAGTAGTTCTAAGTTCTAGGGGACTAATGACCACAGCAGTTGAGTCCTATGGTGCTCAGAGCCATTTGAAAGGCTCAATTTCCTCCACCCCCTTCCCCTCCCCTATCCTCCCGCTTAAGATCAAACCGTTGGTTGGGAAGGGTGGAGGCTTTGAAAACCCCAAACTTACAGAGAACCGAACTTCCAACATCCTATCTCTGTTGGTCAAAGGGAAGACGGTTGGTTAAATAATTGTGCTGGTTAAGTAATTGTCAATGTCAATAAAATTCACCATCGCCAATACGGCCCAACGAAATGCCGAAACTGGTAGCCTTGAGAATGAAATAAACAATATCTTAAAGTTCACGGCTGTTGGTGAATTTTATTGACACTGACAATTGCAACATCTTGGTTGCCGGATGCAACTTGAAGCTGTCTTAAATGTGCTTTAACCTGTTTCTAGGTGGCTCGGTCCTGGACCAGAAAGATAACTGGAGAGATCACCTACAGATTTCAAGTTAAGGCAATCCACAAACGACGGCATGGATCATAAGAGGAGCATGTGACTCGAAATACTGAAGCAGGGTTTTCTAAATTCTAGAGACAAAAACGCTGGAGTGTTATCGCTAAAAAACCCGTTATGTACTCTAAATGCAGAAAATATTCCACCTAAATGCTTAATTGTAGCCTCGCTAGTGGTGATGGATGTGGGAACAGCCAGACGAATTATATAAACTGGTTTAATTATGTACTATTATTAATACGGTAATAATACACTGTTAATATTTAATGAAGAGAATGAGGTGACAGCTTGCATATAAAAGTGAAGTAAATAAAAAAAATAATTTCCTGGGTATCATGTAGATGAATAATAATGGAAGTCACAAATACTAAAATTTTATAATTTATAGGAGGCCGATAGCTATAGATGCGATTAAACCACGTTATTCTGTTCATAATGACAGATACAAAACTTATTTTACAATTCAGTCAGCAGACTGTTAAAGATTCCATTAGAAGTTTGTGGTAGAGAATGTGATAAACAAAAAGACCATAGCTTTCAACAACGGGTTTCAGCCTGAATTAATCGAACAAATATACTCAAAGATCGTTCTAATTTACTACATGAGATTTCTTTAGAGCAATATAGAAAGAGCCCTGTCAAATAATTTGATTCGTATTTTTCCTAAAGTTAATGTTAATGTACGATTAACAAAAATAACTAAACGTTGTCTAAATTGCTGACACATTCAGTGGAACCGTTCGATCGGTTACAGAAATCTGGCGTATACAAAATAACCTGTGCTAATTGTGAATCCATAGACATAGGCCAAACTGGTAGATGTTCCAGAGAAAGGTGCAGATAACATACATCCCTGCATACTATTAAACATTAGACATTCAAAGAACTTTAAAGTCAACGAAACTTACTGTAGTAGGTGTAGATGAGAATCTAAAAATTTTGCACTTCGTGGATAAAGGTAGTACAGTGGACATAATAGAAGGTCTGGACATTTACATCAATTCCCACAAAGAACATAATTGTTTGGTAATCGAAAAAAACTGAGTCGGAGAACAAACCATTCTTTGACTGTTTCAGTAATTTCTTAGGCACATAGACCATAGTTTGTGCCTTGCATTATCTTGACATTGTAATCATTTCACATCATTACTAATATTGTACCACACTGCGGTGGCCGAAGAGTTCTAGGCGTTTCAGTCCGGAACCGCAGGACTGCTACGGTCGAATCCTGCCTCGGGCATGGATGAGTGTTATGTCCTTAGGTTAGGTTTAAGTAGTTCTATGTTCAAAGGGACTGATGACCTTAGATGTTAAGTCCCATAGTGCTCAGAGCCATTTAATATTGTACAGAGAGACTGTAATGTCGATGTAATGACCCATGTGGTTTTCATGCGAATCATTACGAATTTCCACTTTATACTATTTGTTTGACTGCACCCCGTCATTGGGTTTCATGCACGTATCTTAATATTTCAGTTAAGATATTCCTTTTACAAGGCTTTGTTTTCGATTGCTGTTATCGGCTGTGAGATACTCATACACTGTCAGTTTCGATGTCAACCAACTTCTTTGATTATTCGCTGACAGATATCTTTGGATGTTGTATTTTGAAAGTTTCGTCAGTTACTTTGCAGTTGATGGTTGAAATGTTGACACCAATTAAAGATAGTTTGCGTAAAGTAGTTATGTTGGCCAATGATGCGGTGTATATATTGATAGTGTTGACCCCTTCAGCATTGAACATGGCCTGAAGAAGGTGCACTGATGCACTGAAACTGGTACCTCTACAATAAATAAGATCGTAAGCACAGCAGTAGATGTTTCATTTTCTTGCAATAGTGAACGGCCGTGGTCCTCAAGACCTCCATTCAAAAGGATGGACGTATAAAAACATTTAAAGGTGTCGACCATCATCAATACATACTGGTTACCCTGCTTTGTACGGGCTAGGAGTCCAGGTAATTGACAAAAATTTTGTGCATGGGATGCACTGCCCTACTGGAATTTAGCTAATCCACAAGAGTACTGGCACTGAGCTTAGACGTCCTATGTTCTTGAAATTGCTGGACTAGCTTCCTTACATCACCAGGTTAAATGCTCCTACATTTCCACGACTGTTGTATATAGTCCTGTATGTACCCCATATAATGAACAGTGGAATTACCTGAAAACAGGGAGAATTAACTCCTTCAGGGTACATATATTTCCAGTTAGAGCGAGTATGGTAACAAAGCAAACCATTGCTGAGATATTCGCCTGGTACCTCCTTGCAATCGCTAATTTGTTTGTTTAGAAGTATATAGATAAGAGGTGGGGTCGAAGTTGTTCGCAATACCACCATAGTGAATGCTTAATGTTACAGAGTCGGACTGTTAACAGAGAAAGCTGAAACCATCGACATGTTCTAATTTCATTCTCAATAATAACAATGTAGATTATTTTTCTTAGCCATTTTATGCCATTCTCTGAATGATACACATATGACAATAACCTAAAACAGTTATTTTCTCATTTAAATTAATTACCACAATGTTTTATAGCTCGTTAAGTAATTCCTCGATTACTGATAACAATGACTATTCAAAATACCTCAAAAGCATTAAAACAGAATTTAGCGGGAAGTCTCAGCACCCGACCCGAAAGTGAGTGAACTATCACGGGATGCCAAACATTGTCAACAATACTGCCAAATCTCAACTGCAGTAGCAATATCAAACAATATTAAGAACTCATGGAGAGGTGAAAATGTCCTCACTGCAGTCCGGAGCCTGCTACAGTCAGCCCTTAGCGCACCTGCCCACTCTGATGCCGATCTAACGGACAGCGTCACACTGATAGTAGATCCTGCAATTGAAAAATACAAATAAGTTGCACGCTTACCCAATTCATTTGTTAAGTTTAACAAAACTAAATTTTCACGAACTATATTTACAGTTCCGAGTATGGAATGACAAAAGTGAAAATAGGTGCTGGAGCAGGGCTCGAACCCAGATTTCCATCTTATCACGAACGGTTGCCTTACCATTACTCTATCTAACCTCGCTTTACAGCCACACTTAAACTTCCATTTATCGTCAACCATTTTTCTACAACCAGCACTCGTACACACATTGTGTGTATTCGTAAACAGGGGGGCACTTTAATTGAAAGCCAGTTGCTCAGTGTTGGCGTATAATTATGATACTGAAGTGTCCGTATTCTTCAGTATGCATGTCTCAAAGAACATGGCGTCTTACTGATGAATAAACAGACACCGCAATACCGCAAAATCTAAAAATGTGTGGTAAATTATCTTGTCCAAAATCTCAAGAGATATTAAGGTATTATGGACTGTTGATCTCAAATGGACTGTAGCTACGTCTAGTCTTGTCACACACAACTGTATTATCAGAAACACGACAAAAACTTGGAGATATTGAGGACAATAAACTAACGTATTGTTAAGTGGTACTTAAAATAGGTAAATAAATTAGTGAAATCAATGTGAATGAAGTAGAAATTAGAAAATAAATGAAAAACTTAGATTAGTTTATAAGAATTACACACTGGAAAACAGTGGTCAGAGCAGCAGTGACAGAAGAGCCAATGACCATGAAGTCAGCACGTTGAGGAGAAGCCATCGCCCTCCCCACGTAAGTGGACACTGTCGATTCAGTTGTCAGGGCATCACCCGACCGGCTCACGTGTTTCTCAATTGTCACATGTGATCACATACCACAGTCAAGAGCACGTGGGAGGGAAACTAGACAGATGAGGGGAAGATAAAAGAGGGGGGAAGGTGAGGAAAAGTGGACGGGGGAGGGGGGAAAGGAGGCAATGGAGGATGAGGACCAATAAGAGGGGTGGGGGGTGCTGGGCAGATGCGACAGGAGTGGGGAAGGCAGAGGACAGGAATACAAAGCGACTCGGGGGGGGGGGGGAAGGGAGGTAGGTAGAGGTTAGGTGGGGAGAAACACATGGTGGAAGGGGGGAAGAGGGAGTCCAGGGAAAGGATGGAGGAAAGGAGGTGGTTGAGGATAAGAATTGATAGGAGGGATAAATGGAGGGAGAGAGGGCATCATTTGGGAGGGCGAGTTGATGGAAACCACCTTGGGAAAGGAGATGCTGTAGAGATGGAGGGTAGGGGGGACACAACAGTGAAGACACGGCAGGGGGCGGGAATGGGAGAGCAGAGGAGCAATCAGGGGGTGAGGGGGATCAAGGCGGTGGGAGGTGTAGAGTATGCAGATATGTTCGAGGAATAGGAGCAGATGGGGGAAAGGAATGTCATAGAGGATCCTCGTGGGCGACGGGAGGCGCATTCTACCTCATCCCCGAGCCAAGTAAGAACCCACAAGTTGTTAAGAGAGAAAAAGTCATTTATTTAGTGTTTTTTCACTCTGACATAATGCTTTAGAATCAAACGCCCTTTGCAATAATGCCCATCCTGACAATTGACTAGTATGAAGAGAGAAAACCCAGTTACAGTATTGATGCCACAGAGTAATAAATCAAATTGTTGATTCACAGAGAAAAATTGAGTGTGTCAGTGAGCCGTGGCGGCTTTCTCGCATTGTATCGATGTCACTATTCATATGATCTTTGATTAAAATCTTGCCGTTGCAGCGCAGTGCCCTCTGATGTGAAGGCTTCTGATATAAGGAAATATTGTTATTACTAAGCATCAGATTTAGAAGGGGAAGTAATATATACTTGCATGGCTCCCTTTCCCGTTTAGAAAGTGTCGCGTACCATTGTGGAACAGTGAGGCTCTGTGTGAGCGATGGGCAGTTGGAGAACTAAAGAAATTCCCGTACGTCACTTGCACTGAGAATGTACCTAAGGGCCAGTTTAAAACTGAGTTACGAAGGATATTACAAGGGGGGAATATAAGTGGTATGTTAAGGTTGGCTGCGACTGTTCTGTCCGCACAATGAAACGTTGGACACAGTTGCCTCTGTGAAAAAACTTGGCATATAGAAAGTAAATGATTAAGCAAACAAAAATTTAGAATAACAGACAGTACAATTATGAACATGGACGTTAAGTCCGTATAACATGTTAATACTTACGTCAATAACAACGACAAAGCTTGAGTGGTTTGAAAAGTTTAGAAATCACGTAGAAATGTCCATTCAGTAACCACTCTACGTTTTTCCCAAATGCTAGTTCCACAAGCAACAAAACGACACGGTTTAACAAATTACAAGTCTAATAATGTCGCCTACGTAATGGTGGATCCGTATTATACAGGAGATGAAGAGAGAGTGATATCGTCTGGCAGTGGACGATGGGTCGTGCGCTTGTTCTTTTTTTTGTAATATTCAAATATCTTCAGAGTCTGTCTTTAATATCTATGTTTTTACATGGGCGTTGAATAGTCTATAGTTTCTTAGGAGCGTCAGTGTCGCTGGACTCATTTCTCCTTGTAAATCGTCAAAATAAATCATTACAATGCGTAGTTACTTATTATACATTGACAAATAAATGGCTCTTGGCCTCTTTTGTTACTCAAATCAGTGTTTTATGTGACAAGATGTGGCGGTGTGAAAATACAACATCCCAGGCCCTGGGCGTGATGGGCGGTTTGGTGCGCGGTATTAACTGAGGAACGAAGCTGTAGCGAGCTTTCCTTGAGGACTCTTCGCCGTAATGTTAGCTGTTGGTGGGCTACTGATATTTGGCTCATGTTGCCCCGTGTAAGTTAACAAGCACCGGCGTGGCTTGTACTGCGATTTGTCGGAAGGGTGCTGAGATATCAGGACAGTGTTGACTTATTTTGGTCTGTCTTCCTTCTTTTTATCTGCTATGGATGTCCGTGTCTGCATGGTGTCTCAGAATTTGTTTTATGTGTTAACCTTATGTGTACGTGGTACTTGGGAGCCTTCAGCCAGTATAAAGCGCCCTGTTCTAGAAGGAAGCTTATTTTGGATGCTGGCGGGTGCATGAGTATTTGTTAGCTGTTCTTGTTCGACTTCCCTAAATTCCTCCGATTTTTAAAATAATGGTTGATCATGTAATTTTCTATTGAGGGCGCAGTGAAATGTTTAGTATTACCAGTTACCTCGGATGATTAATAGTTTATATCAGAATGTGTATGTGTTTCGCTATTTTACTCACCTATTTATGAATTTCTTTTGTTATTCTGGTTTCTTTGAAGCTAATGCTAGAGGCTTATGTTTTCAAAGAAATTATGTTGTGCGTATGTTCTATTTAAGTGCCGCAGAAAACCCTGTATGTTTCAGGACGCATTTGTTTTCTCCGAATCGCTATAGAGTATGGGTGCTGACAAGATTTGAATGCCATGAGTGTCCTGACGGCTGCTTCAACGGTTTGCTAGAAATGAAAGTTTTTCTGGTATTACTATCTTATTGCAGAAATTTTTTTTAATATGCTTGTAGCTGGATTCTTAAATCTTTCGGTTAACTTGTTAAAAGGCAGTTGTTATCGTTTTGGCAAGAGCTCAGATTACTTATACCCTGAGAGTTATCTATTTGAAGCGTGGCAGTGTGCGAGAATTCTGTCTAAATAAAATTACTTGTGCTGCAGGATACTGTCCTTAATAATCTTTTGTACTCTGTTGCTGGTACGTGTTACCTAGGATCGGTATCTACTTACTCAGTCGTCCTCGGCTTGCTGAGCCGGCCGTTTACGCCATTTGGAGTGGATACACTCGCCGCTGTCTCTTTCGCGTTGTTTCATCGAAAGACAGGAATAATCATGAATTTGTATCCGTTAGCTTATTGCCTTCTTCTTAAGCACATTTTGACGTGTTGGGACTCCGAAATTTACCATAACATGTTGTGACTTATCGTTGTGTTTTTTGAAAACGTGTTAAATCTTCAGTTTATATTTTTCCGAGTTAAAAATTCTTGCACAGAAATTAATGTTAAAGTGTTTTTCATTATTTTAAGTATGGTTTAGATTTTTTGATCATTCAAGTTTAAAAGCTTTATCCTCACCATTTTGTAATTAATTCACTTTAGTCAATTTTGGTATTTCTGTTTAAATTTATGTCTGCCTTTATTACGCCTTTAGCCTTATTACATAATGTGCCTTATATAGGGCGTGTCTTGCCTTGAAGGAATTTATCATCTTGGGTTAAAGTTAACTTTAAATTTTCTGTAAGTTATTTAAGCTTGCTTTGAATTTTAAATATTCCTCATGCTTGACGTTTCAATTAACTTCAAAATAAATTAAAGCTTAATTGGCCGATAAATGATTGAAACTGTTCTACCAGTGGATGAAGTGTGTAAAATCCCCATTGGTCCAGCCCTTCCCGGTTCTTCTTCCTGGCTGAATTACGATGCCATTATCACAATTTTAAGTGGTTTACACAGAACGTGATTGTGCTCTGATCGTGCGGAAATTTTTTGCCTAAGCGCCTTCATTCACTGGCTCTTTCTTTTCTATGAATTTGTTGGGTTGGGTTGCTTGGGGGAAGATAATAAACAGTGACGTCATCGGTCTCATCGGATTAGGGAAGGACGGGGAAGGAAGTCGGCCGTGCCATTTCAAGGGAAGCATCCCAGCATTTTCCTGGAGCAATTTAGGGATATCACGGGAAACCTAAATCAGGATGGCCGGACGCGGTATTGAACCATCGTCCTCCCGAATGCTAGTCCAGTGTGCTAACCACTGCGCCACCTCACTCGGTTGTGAATTTGTGTTAGTTGTTATACTGTTTCAGATCAATATTATGTACTATGGAGGCTTGTGCGTGTCCTGGAATAGCGCTGCTTAGCCGCGAGCAACTGGACTGATTTAAAAATACATGGTCATGTGACTGAGGGGCATGTAAATGAATTGGCGGCACGTTTACATCTTACTGCTGGACACCTCTTGGTCATCGTCCTTGACTGCATCAATGAGCTAGGTTCGGCTATTACTTTTCATTTTGAGCTCTTTTAAATTGGACTCAAAATATTGCCTTCCTTAAGGAGGATCAACCTACAAGTAGACAGTGGCGATGGGTACATGAGCAACTGGTGCATTGGAGTAACAGTGTCTGACTTAAAGCAATCATAGCTAAGAGCCGAACAGAGTAGTTTGCTGGTTACAAATGCTTAGCCAAATTAGAGTTACAGGTTAAGGTTAGTCTTCTTGGATTAAAAGAAAGACGAAGTGTTATTCAGGATCAGGGTGGGACTGCTAGACAGGTTTCACGGAATACCGTTGGTGTCGCGAAATTTCTGACAAGTGGGTCTGCTGGTAAAGAGTATGCTGAATTACCGAATCCTCTGGTTCAGATGTTGAGAAGGATCACTGATTTTTCGATAGAAGCACTTTACCAGAATGAGAGTTTTTCGTAGTTGACAGTTAGATTTGAAAGTCATGCGAAGGCTTTAGGCGTTTCACAAAAAATATTATAAGATTATTATTTACACTAACTCAAGGGTTGTTAACTAAGACTTTTTCCAAGATGCTGTAATGTCAAGCATCATTAAGTGCACTCAAGAGACGAATGACACCGCTTAAACTGTTGTTGTTGTTGTGGTCTTCAGTCCTGAGACTGGTATGATGCAGCTCTCCATCCTACCCTATCCTGTGCAAGCTTCTGCATCTCTCAGTACTTATTGCAACCTACATCCTTCTGAATTTGCTTAGTGTATTCATCTCATGGACTCCCTCTACGAGTCTTAATCTCCAAGCTGTCCTTCAACGCTAAATTCGTGATCCCTTGATGCCTCAGGACATGTCCTACCAATCGGTCCTTTCTTTTTGACAAGTTGTGCCACAAACTCCTCCCCAATTCTGTTCAATACTTCATCATTAGTTATGTGATCTACCCGTCTAATCTTCAGCATTATTCTGTAGCACCACATTTCGAAAGCTTCTATTCTCTTCTTGTACAAACTATTTATCGTCCATGTTTCACTTCCATAGATGGCTACACTCCATACAAATACATCCAGAAACGACTTCCTGACACTTAAATCTATACTCGATGTTAACAAATTTCTCTTCTTCAGAAACGCTTTCGTTGCCATTGGCAGTCGACCATCTTAGTTATTTTGCTCCCCAAATAGCAAAACTCCTTTACTACTTTACGTGTCTCATTTCCTAATCTAATTCCCTCAGCATCACCCGACTTAATTCGACTACGTTCCATTATCCTCGTTTTTCTTTTGTTGATGTTCATCTTATATCCTCCTTTCAAGACACTGTCCATTCCGTTCAACTGCTCTTCCAAGTCTTTTGCTGTCTCCGACAGAATTACAATGTCATCGGCGAACCTCAAAGTTTTTATTTCTTGTCCAACGATTTTAATACCTACTCCGAATTTTTCTTTTGTTTCCTTTACTTCTTGCTCAATATACAGATTGAATAACATCGGGGAGAGGCTACAACCCTGTCTCACTCCCTTCCCAACCACTGCTTCCCTTTCATGCCACTCGACTCTTATAACTGCCATCTGGTTTCTGTACAAATTGTAAATAGCTTTTCGCTCCCTGTATTTTACCCCTGCCACCTTTAGAATTTGAAAGAGCGTATTCCAGTCAACATTGTCAAACGCTTTCTCCAAGTCTACAAATGCTTGAAATGTAGGTTTGCTTTTCCTTAATCTTTCTTCTAAGATAAGTCGTAGAGTCAGTATTGCCTCACGTGCTCCAATATTTCTACGGAATCCAAACTGATCTTCCGCGAGGTCAGCTTCTACCAGTTTTTCCATTCGTCTGTACAGAATTCGGGTTAATATTTTGGAGCTGTGATAGTTCGGTAATTTTCACATCTGTCATCACCAGTTTTCTTTGGGATTGGAATTATTATATTCTTCTTGAAGTCTGAGGGTATTTCGCCTGTCTCATACGACTTGCTCACCAGATAGTAGAGTTTTGTCATGACTTGCTCTCCCCACGGCGTCAGTAGTTCTAATGGAATGTAGTCTACTCCCGGGACCTTGTTTTGATTTTCGTCTTTCAGTGCTCTGTCAAACTCTTCACGCAGTATCGTATCTCCCATTTCATCTTCATCTACATCCTCCTCCATTTCCATAACATTGTCCTCAAGTAGATCGCCCTTATATAGACCCACTATATACTCCTTTCACCTTTCTGCTTTCCCTTCTTAGCTTAGAACTGGGTTTCCATCTTAAACTACCCCTTCCAATTAAGGGAACGTGAGACTAAATGTTTTTGGCGCGTGTAATCCATTAATGACAACTTAGCTGATTATATTTAGAGAGTTACCACCCCCGTGATCACCTTAGAGCTTCCGATCACAGAGTAAGGCGTTTTTCGTAACGTTCTTGAATGGATGAAACCGGAGGACCGTTCGCTGGTTACCTTTCCCACTAAACCCACTTCTCTGGTTGAACTTGATCATCTACGTGTCACTGTTGCATAAATGCGGTTGGCCGATGAATGCCGTAACAAGCCGGTCGTAAAGTCTGTCGGAATCTACAGAGTTCGGAAAGAGGAAGGGGGAAGGGGGAAGGGGAGGGAACAGGGAGGGGAGTGCCTAGAGCTAATCTGCAATGAAGCATACTCATTTCCACTTACGTGTTCTAACCTGTGTATCGTTGTTACGGTGAGTGGGTGGGAGGCTCCGCATTTGATACAGCAGCATTGTCTTTTGGGCTAGCAACCAGGTCGCAGACTACCAAGCATCTATTGTATCTATTATATGCATGTTTATGGGTCATTGCTGGGTATGTTGCGGCCAGTATAATCATGGTCACGACTATACTCGACATGTCAGCGTTACAGAGGTGCGCCACCTTACAGCGAACATTATTTTCGTTGAGATGGTTGCCGATATTGGTCAGGTCTCTCTAGGTACGTATTTCGTAATGGTGTGGTATTTCTTATACACACATTACCACTGGCTGGAAACATCAGAATCCCTTTTGGCGTCGTTACTATTTCCAACAGAGAGCTCGTTTTATAACGTGAACTAAGAAAACCACACAATATAGTAATGTTGTAGTGGTTTGGGAGTAGTTTGTCAATAAATACTTGTAGAAATAGCTATGTCGTTATTTCTACTGCTAGGGGCAATTTGTTAGTGTCTAAAACATACATTAAGACGTCACACTCATGCAAGTAACATAGGAATAACTTCGCAATGATAAATACTTCAGGTGGATGCTGCTTTGTGATTGGCTGGGAGCGTCATGATATCAACAGGATTCGATGTAACTTTGATCTAACATCAGAAGCAGTGGGATGGAGCATGTGTAAGTAACAACATGAGAGCAGTTTTTTATTATTTTTTATTGGTTGTGACAATGAATTTATCAGATGGTCTGCCTCATATGCCATGATGTACATATGGTTTTATAAATGTTAATCCACGTTTCAGGTATGTGCTTCTGTAATAATTGTAATGTATATAGTTAACTCATGTAAGCCCTCCCTCAAACCTGTTATGTTATACCTTCACAGATCTGATGATGGCACCTTCAGAATGCTGAAACAGGTCATCTAATAAACAGTTGAAGAGATCGTGGCTTTTCAATTATTTTGAAAAATACATAACTGGGGGAGAATTAGAGTAGTTACATGTCAAGCAGAATGTGTATTCTGCTGGTGCCTCATATATAAGTATCATGTAATATTAATATGAGTGATGTGACGTAATGTAATTGCAATCTGTTACTTACAGGCACAGCCTGATCTTATCCCTATACTGCCCCGCTCAAGAGTGAAATCATGCACTTACAGTTGTAGCAGATGAAGATGGGAAAGGAGTTCTTAAATGCCATTGGTACAGGAGGATGGGAGATGAAGGGGTGAGTGGGAGAGAGTGGAAGAGAAGGGATGTGGGTCACCTGATTACTTGACTAATTCCCTGGGGAAAAGAGTGTGAGGTGACCATAAACATGTCGACAAAGTGTGTAATGTGACACTGGACATACCTATAAGAAACCTTGAGATACAGTCCCTTCCGCAATGAGATTTTCACTCTGTAATGGAGTATGCGCTGATATGAAACTGTCTGTCGGACCGAGACTCGAACTCTGCACCTTTGCCTTTCGCGGGCAAGTGCTCCACCAACTGAGCTACCCAATCACGACTCACTGCCCGTCCTCACAGCTTTACTTCTGCCTGTACCTCGTCTCCTACCTTCCAAACTTTACAGAAGCTCTCCTGCAAACCTGCAGAACTAGCACTCCTGAAAGAATGGATATTGCGGAGACATGGCTTAGCCAAAGCCTGGGGAATGTTTCCAGCATGAGATTTTCACTCTGCAGCGGAGTACAGCACTTGCCCGCGAAAGGCAAAGGTCCCGACTTCGAGTCTCGGTCCGACACACAGTTTTAATCTGCCAGGAAGTTTCAATTCCTACCGTGCTTGAAACTAGCACCGACCATCTGACTGTTCTTACAGTGTACTTGTACCCATCCTTGTTAACTACTATAGGGAATGGGAGTGATAGTTGTACCAGGGGCAATATGCCTCTACATAAATACCAAGAAAACGAAACAGTGGGAACGGAGGACGTGATGGAGGCATCAAGAGGAACTGAGCCCGTGTCTGGAAAATGGAAATGACCGTTTGGCATTATTGGCCGGAGGCCCCTTGCGGGGCAGCTGAGGCCGCCTTGGTGCAGGTATTATTACATTCGACGCCACACTGGGCGACCTACGCGCCGGATGGGGATGAAATTGTGATGAAGACAACACAACGCTCAGTCCCTGAGCGGAGCAAGCCGGGAATCTAACCCGGTCCCTTAGGACGGCAATCCGTAACGCTGACCACTTTTTCTTTTCTTTTTTTAAAATTTTTTATTGCATTTGGTTTTTTATATATATAGATATCAATGTGTGAACAGTCATAGTTAATCAAGCCTGGAAAACTAAAGCAGAATGAAGACACCATCAAAGATAGTAAACATAAATAACATGAAAATAAAGCTACCACTTCGTAGTTCCACTCAGCTATCGGGGCAGACAGCCAGTGACTGGAGAGGCAATGTCAGTAACAGTGGAGACTGAGCCAGTAGATCAGGAGGAAGCTGTGCTGTAGGCTGAGGAGAAAGCTGTGCAGGCAGTTGAGGAGAAGGAGGAGGAAGAGGTTGTGTCGGAGAGGATGGTATTTCATAGGCTGAGGAGAGGCTGCACCTATGGCTGAGGAGGAGATTGCGCTCACAACTGAGTTGATCGTGGGGCTGGCTGAAGAGAAAGCTGCGTCAATGGTGGAGGAGGATTATGTGCTAGAGGCTGAGGTGGAGGTGGTACAGGTGTCTGACGAGAGGGCTATGCCACTTGCTGAGAAGGAAACTGTGTTAGCAACAGAGGAGATAGTTGTGCTGGGAGCTGAGGAGGAGGCAGTGCTGGTGGCTGAGGTGAAGGAAATGCCGCCAACTGAGAGTTCTGCTATGCTGACAGCACAATGCCACCATCGGAAATCGCCACTTACCAATTCCTAGTGGGCCTCTGCTGAGACCAGCATTCTCCAGCGGTTGTGGCCTATTACGTCACAAGCGACCATGGACTTCATCTCCAGTTTCGATTCTGTTACTGAACCTGTTACAAATAAAATACATTTTCAGCCACATGTGTTTCTTCTAGTGATCCAATGAAACTACCAGTGACTAGAACTGCAGACTACACTCCAGAGGGGGAACTTTACTTCAATACATACCGGCAACCCATTACACTGGGGGCCATTGGTGTCACAATCCTACCCCTACATTTTGTTGTCAGAAATGACTGTCACTTACATTTTGGTGTCAGAAGATATTGGTTCAAATGGCTCTAAGCACTATGGCATTTAGCATCTGAGGTCATTAATCCCCTAGACTTATAACTACTTAAACCTAACTAACCAAAGGACATCACACACATCCATGCCCGAGGCAGGATTCGAGCCTGGGCAGCGTGGTTCCGGACTGAAGCGCCTGGAGCCGCTCGGTCACAGCGAAGATTTTGATGAAAACAGTCGTCACTGTGATGTCAGCAGCTGCTATCCATGAAGAGGATGCTTCAGACACTACTGGCATAAGTCCACATAACATCTTTTCTTTATTTGTGTGTGAGGAATGTTTCCTGAAAGTTTGGCCGTACCTTTTTGTAACACCCTGTAGAGTAATTTATTGAGCCTTTATTTTGACTTAATTCAAGAATGGGTGCATGAATCACATTCATAATGGCTATTTGTTTGTTTATCTAATGTTTTAACCAACATGCATTTCCTGCAGTTACAAGCCTCGTGAATTTACTTTTACGACATCGAACTGTTAGGCCTAACTTCTAACGCCATCCGTCCCTTTAGCATGTTACATTTTTAACCACGTACCTCTAGGCATGGAGATAGCACTGAGCCAATTGAGAATTCAGATAGATGTTTTATGCATTAATTTGAGACGTACATCTGTGTACACAGAAAAATGTCGTGATACTTGAGATAGACATTGCACTATTAGCTGTTGCTCATGTATTTTTGCAGACATTTCAACGTTGAATTAATACTGTGACACTTGAAAAGCATCATAGGTGGGGAACATAATTGCAAGGTTCAGTTTTGCCTTTTACAGAAGCACATTAATCATAATATAAGTGTTTAAAGGTGCAGCCATGGTTGATTACAACAAACAACTGCAGCATAAAGCAGTAGCTGACTCTATTTCATGCTTTGAAGACTTTTATAGACATATTTAAAGTAAAGCGCATCTTCAGAAATAGTGTTTTATTAATTAATTGCATTGTACAAGAAATTGTTTATCCCTCTTCACAGAGAAAACATTTCATTCTCGTACTCCCTGAGAAATCTACCTTACCTTTCTGTTTGGTAGGCCACATGTGTTTAGACATGAAAACGGCACTGGGGTACTTGTTTTATAGTTTATTCATTTTTTTAGTTATCGATTTAATCGATATTTCATTCGTGTAAAACAGCATTGTAAGATGTGATATAAATATTCAACTTCCGTGCGTTGTTGACCTATTTTTGCAGACTTCTGATATGAAAGAAATGTGATATGTGATCAGCATCATAGATGTGAAAAATAATTAATTTGGGTTAGTGACCATAATGTTTTATAGCAGACGAGTTTTTGACATGGAATTAACATTGTTTACTCTCGTAGACAATTGCTGTTTATGCTATACTGCGCATGCTTTTCATTTGCATGTCGAGTCAATGCAGCGTACCAACTGGACTGCACAGGAAGACAAGATTTGTCCAAACAAGCAGAATAATCAATCAGCGAGTTTAGTGCCTACGCTTGCTTGCCTGCCTTTTGATACGTGACAACAATGTATTGTGTAGAAAATAATTGATTGAAACTTTGTTCGAAATTTGCACGGATGCAATTTCTAACTCATGAATGTTTTGCTTGAACATGACGCAAAAAATTTCAAGTTTTTAGGCTAGCTTAGAGAACCAAATAAAGTACTTTCAGCTAACACAAGTTACGCCCTTTACACGAGGTTTCGGTTGAATATGACATAAAAAAATCTCTATGGTTGGATACTTCTGAGCAGAGCCAAAAATACAGCAAGTGACATACATGGCAAGTGCAGTAAAGATGGCTGAGTTGTGAGTGGCTGTGTCATTTTAATGGTCTGTAAAATACAATGCTATGATTGGCTTTCTCATTCCAGTACTACGTTGCAGCTGGCTGAACAAAGGGAGGGGGAAGGCGTAAGGAGGAGAAAGGGAGGGATGAGGAGAGGGGGAGTGGAGGGAGGATGGGAAGTAGGGTGTGATTATGACTTCATAACGTCACAGGCCTTCGTCACAAATGGAAGGAAAGTGAGGCATAGTTGCCATTACCAGTGCTACACATACTTAATGGAATACGTAATGGACATATACTGCTACATTTTTATAGTGGTCTAACAAATTTCGAAATTGTTTATTTGTCTTTTGGTACATAAACACAGTCATTTACAGTTGTAAATGCCCATTGACGGTAGACTGCATCGTGCTTTCTGCAGTCAGAGTGCAATATAATACTTAAAACCGATTCAAACACTTGCAGTATTATTCCTTGAATTATTCTGTTGAACATAAATAATTTTTTAGAAAGTGAAATTCGACTATCGATCACTAAATATCACGTTCCGTATGACGTGAACAGAAATTTCATCCCTTTAATTAAATAAAGAAACACTAATAGGTAATGCACTTTAGAGTCAACGTTAGAGATCTTCCTTGGCAACGTTTGATCGTTTCGTCTCTCGGAGAGGGAGTGACGTCCAGAAATCCATTCGCTCCTGGATGGCACCTCTTTTCACTTCTAGCTGTTCTCCTATATCCAGGTACTCCAACTCCCTATCTGAAGTCACTCGGGGCCAACGCACAGGGTCGTTGTCTGGTCTGAAAATTGTGGAGAACCTTGGTAATTGTTATACAATAAATGACAGTTCGTAATGTATCACGTAACTACGGCAAAATGAGTCTAAAATGAATAGGAAGCGTTTCAGGAAACTACAATAACATCAAAACTGTATAAGACTATGAAATTTTGAACAATGGCTTTTTGGTTTCCCCTACAGTGAGACACGGCTTCATCGTCACAGAAGGTACTGAGGACAGATTCTTGATAGTTTTAGCCCATTCTCACTGTTACTTCGTAATGTTCTGAGTCAATATGGAGACGCAACGAATGCAAGTGGGTGAAGACTTTCTCGAAAAATATCAAAGATACTATCTGGTTATTTGAGCAGTGTGTTACCAGGCGTGAGGTCTGGTTGGTGAAAGAAGCGCTGCTTTATCGATTCTGGACTATTCTCCTCTGTTTTCCAAGGCGAACAGGTGAACCAATCACATTACGTTGGAATTCAGCCTGTTAATAAATAATATGGGATGCGGTAGTCAGCGCTCCGAGCGTCGCATCGTTCAGACACATAAGTACACTGCCTGCCTAGCTCTTAGTATTGTAGGATCTAACGAATTTCTGTCAATGCAAAATAACGTGTCACTTTGGTTGGTTGTAATTTTCTTGGTTGACAGTATTTCAGTTCCTTTTATGTGCACAACCCCTTCGATCACAGAGAATCGTGACCCACAGACATGATACCGAAGCTGTTTCTCTTCAGAGACATACCTGTGTCCTGAGGACAACGAGGGTCTGAACAGAACTGTTCCTCTACCCTGCCTCCTCTCCGAACGCATACCCCCTCTGTAACATTTATTAACGTACACCAGTTATTCATCAGATACACCGTACGCACTTTTTAAAGCATTCCGTGCTAAAAATAGGTGACATTTAACACGTAGATGACAAGTAGGAAATTTGCTGAAACGATTCTTCAAAACGGTACTACCATTCGCTTAAAGGTGGATGTATGTGAAACTGGTCAAAAACCGTGAAATTTTTTATTGCCAGCATATGGGTTTCTAGCATGTTACAAATACTGTTTTAATTTTTCAGAGTTTTATTCGTGTTGCAAGTGATTAGAATCCGTCGTCTTTCAGCCAATGCGCAGTGCCTCACAACGTTTCCTACAAGACTCTGTCCTTGTTTTCGACTTTTTGTTATGTTCTTACATCAGAGAAGACATCTGCGAGATCTAAAAGACTGGGAGCCCACTTAAGACACGATAAATTATGATTTATTAAATAAATGCAATCTTGATTGAACATAAGACCCAAACGAAAACTTTAATAATGTCATTTGGAAGGGACGACCAGAAATATCTTTACATCTCTAATATTTCTAAAATTTTCTCATATGATGTTTGTCTTATGTCCAGTAATGGCAACTACGGAAGAATTAGGACCTTTCTAAGACTAAGATTCGATGTACGTTCCTTCACTGAAAACCTATTAAAGAAGGCTGTTGAGGTGCATAAATATAGTTTGTAAATTTCAGTGGAGGATAGTGCGAGAAAGGCACCCCATAAGGGTCAGACAAGATGAAAAGATACTTGAGGATGGAAAAGAACGAATGTGTGGTCATCGCCAACATCAAGGTTTTTTTGTTTTTTTTTTATAAATATTAAAATAATCTTTCCTTTCTTCATTTCTCGCAAATTTCTTTTTTCAGAGTGTAAGGAATAATTTATGTTGAAACACTGCAGACGAAAAGGTGAAATGTGCTCTAGACTTTGTACATAGTCTAATAGTGCTTCCTGTGGTACAAAACTTTTCAGAGTGCATTAATGTCAAACTTATTTAAATTTTTGTAAGATAAGCATTACTGCGTATCATATAAGTATATTTAAAAAAGATATTGCCATATTTCTAAGACTGATATCAAAAAAACTGGTAAATAGCTTTATTTATCTAGTTACTAAGAATAACCTAGCACATTTTGAAAGTAACAGTTAAAGTAACAATTGAGAAAATATTCCTCATGTGATGTTAAGTGTTCTAAAAGTATCCCTGATCAAATTATCTGACAAAAAACTTTGAAAATAGTGAATGACTTAATGACAACATGTACAAAATTTGATTCAGTTATCACCCTGACAGTAAAAGGTACATTAGCTTATATGAACCGGTACCTGTGGATTTTCTTATACGTCACTCTCTATTATCAAAGAAAAATCTTCGGAATAATAACTTATTCTAAAGCGTGAATAATAAATCGGTGTCATATTGCAAGAATTATCTTTTTATCACGTGAAAAGGTTCAGAGGACATATTACTAAAACTGCTTCACCAAAAAATACGAATTTTTCGGTTTCCAACTCATCTCGAATATTTTGCTGGGCAAAATATTCTCTTCCTCCCCTTCCAGACACGCCCCGCCTCATCGCACGCCCATCCCCCTCCGCACAAGGGCCATAGACCTCGCTGCTGTGGGGTGAGTTTTATACGTCAGTGATAGTACTGACAGTGGCAACACAAATTATGGTTTATAAATAATATCAGCAGCCTTTACAGTTGTTATTAAGACAATAGTGTAGATGGCGGACTAATGTGGCCTCACAATATAAGCCTTGCTATGTACGAATTGCGGATGACATAAAGCAGGAGAAAACTACAGTCCTAATATTTTCCAAACACATGCAGTCTGCTGATGATGGCATCCCCTCTGGGTAACAAATTCCGCATGTTAGTCTCTCATTGGAGCCTCTGGACGACGACTAATTAAAGAGTGCTTTCGTCAGTTACAAATTGAGCTTGCGTACTTGGATCGGTATGTGGAATGTTTAATCTTTCAATCGAACATATAGTTTAAAGTATGTGAATCCGGACAGAGAAAAGGGGAGATTGAACGTAGAAACCACAGGAGTTTGTAAGTTGTATGATGAGAAAAATATGATTTATAGCCAGGCCCGTACACGATTATCAATACGAAATCAAATATTATGTAGTGCAAAAGAAGGTCTCATGATTGGAAACGGTCTGAAAGCCAAGAAGGAAGATATACGTGGAAGAAACGTGGAGTCACTGGAAGATTTCGGATGGATTACATAACATTAAGGCAGAGATTTAGAATTAATAACAAAAACAGCAAAATATTTCGAATAAAAATGCGGACTGTGTCTACAATTTATCACTTACGAAAATTGGTATAAAACTGAAGAAAGTGCAGAACTATACTACACTGAGAGAAGAAGACGCTGTTGGCAATTTCATAGAGAGCGTCAACCAATGGTTGATTGAATTGGGGAAAGGGAACACAATAAAACACGAGCAGGCAGCGCTCGGAGATGAAACAATGAAGGCAGCATGGTATAAGATAGACAAAGGGACAAAGCTCAGAGAAATCCTTGTAAAAGAATAAAATATAAAAATTCAACGGCTAATATAGGAAAAAGGGAATACAGATATATAAACAATAAACTGACCGGAAATTGCACCAGTAGCGTCCAGACGAGAAATACAAGAGAAACTAAATAAGCATGAAAAAGGGGAAGACAGAGCCAGTGCACAGGAGATCGGAAGAAACATTTCTATATCTACATATATATACTCCGAACAAGTCACTGTATGGTGCACGGCGGAGGATACCTTGTGCCATCATGTCATTTCCTCTCCTGTTCCACTTGCAAGTAGAGCGAGGTAAAGACTGCTGTCGGTAAGCCTGTTTAAAAACCCTGATGTCCGTCATTTTACATTAGTGGTCCTTGGCTATAGCAGAATCGTTCTGCAGTTGGCCTAAAATCCCGTTTCTCGAAACTTCCTTAGTAGTTCCTCCCGAAAAGAACGTCGTTTTCTCTCCAGGGAAACCCAACTGAGACCACGAAACATGTCCGTAATATTCGCATGCTGATGTAACCCGCTCTAACAAATTTAGCAGCACTCCTCTGAATTGCTTAGGGATCTTCCTCTAATCCGACCTGGTGAGGATCTCGGACAGTACTCAAGAGTAGGTCGCACCAGTATTCTATATGCCTTCGTCTTTATACGCTGAAGGAAAAAAAATAGCAACACCAAAAATAATTATGTAGAGTATCAAATTTCCGGGAATACGTTGACTAGTTAATATATTTATGCGATTAACACAGGTTAATGTAAGCGCAAATGTGAAATATTGGTACATTAACACCCAGTGTAACACCCAGATGCACGCATGCAAACGTGCATGTATTGTGTTGTACAGTTTCCTGATATCAATTTGTGGGAAGGACTTGCATGCCTGTTGTTATCGGTAGAATATGCTGTGTGTGGATGGCGCTGGAGTTCCGTCCGATGATGTTCCACATGTGCTCGATTGAAGACACATCTGGTGATAGAGCAGGCAAAAGTAACACGCCGACACTCTGTGCAGCAGATTGGGCTACGACAGCACTATGTAGCAGAATGTTCTACTGTTGGAAAACAACCCCTAGAATGCTGCTACTGAATGGCAGCGCAACATGTCTGTCCCAGCAGTCTGATATACAAATTTGCTGTCAAGGCGCGTAGGATTACCACGAGAGTGCTTTCTGGTGTCACACCAAATCGCACCCCAGTCGCAGGTCCAGTGTGTCTATCACGCAGACAGAACGGTGAATGGCCCTCCGTTGTCCTCCTGCTAATCAATAAGCGGCCATCGTTGGCACCGAGGTAGAACCATCTTTATCTGAGAACACAACGGATCTCCACCCTGCCCTCCAATGAGCTCTCGCTTGGCGCCACTGAAGTCGCCAGCCAGTGGGTCTGGCTCGGAGCTGTCCTTGAATAACCGATTTGTAACAATACGTTGCGTCACTCTGATGCCAACTGCTACTCAAATTGCTGCTGCTGTTGCACTACGATACGGCACAGCCATACGACGAGTACGGTAGTCTCTCCTCTAGGTAGTAGCACTTGATCGTCCAGACTCTGGTCTCTTTGCGACCATACACTATCGTGACAGCCGCTGTCTTAAATCATGTACAGTGCCTACATTCCTGCCACGTATTTCCACAGAGTTGTAGAAGGACTGTCCACCTTCCCGTAGCCCTAATATACACCCCTGGAAATTGAAATAAGAACACCGTGAATTCATTGTCCCAGGAAGGAGAAACTTTATTGACACATTCCTGGGGTCAGATACATCACATGATCACACTGACAGAACCACAGGCACATAGACACAGGCAACAGAGCATGCACAATGTCGGCACTAGTACAGTGTATATCCTCCTTTCGCAGCAATGCAGGCTGCTATTCTCCAATGGAGACGATCGTAGAGATGTTGGATGTAATCCTGTGGAACGGCTTGCCATGCCATTTCCACCTGGCGCCTCAGTTTGACCAGCGTTCGTGCTGGACGTGCAGACCGCGTGAGACGACGCTTCATCCAGTCCCAAACATGCTCAATGGGGGACAGATCCTGAGATCTTGCTGGCCAGGGTAGTTGACTTACACCTTTGAGAGCACGTTGGGTGGCACGGGATACATGCGGACGTGCATTGTCCTGTTGGAACAGCAAGTTCTCTTGCCGGTCTAGGAATGGTAGAACGATGGGTTCGATGACGGTTTGGATGTACCTTGCACTATTCAGTGTCCCCTCGACGATCACCAGAGGTGTACGGCCAGTGTAGGAGATCGCTCCCCACACCATGATGCCGGGTGTTGGCCCTGTGTGCCTCGGTCGTATGCAGTCCTGATTGTGGCGCTCACCTGCACGGCGCCAAACACGCATACGACCATCATTGGCACCAAGGCAGAAGCGACTCTCATCGCTGAAGACGACACGTCTTCATTCGTCCCTCCATTCACTCCTGTCGCGACACCACTGGATGCGGGCTGCACGATGTTGGGGCGTGAGCGGAAGACGGCCTAACGGTGTGCGGGACCGTAGCCCAGCTTCATGGAGACGGTTGCGAATGGAAGTGGCGGTGCGGTCCCCTACGGCACTGCGTAGGATCCTACGGTCTTGGCGTGCATCCGTGCGTCGCTGCGGTCCGGTCCCAGGTCGACGGGCACGTGCATCTTCCGCCGACCACTGGCGACAACATCGATGTACTGTGGAGACCTCACGCCCCACGTGTTGAGCAATTCGGCGGTACGTCCACCCGGCCTCCCGCATGCCCACTATATGCCCTCGCTCAAAGTCCGTCAACCGCACATACGGTTCACGTCCACGCTGTCGCGGCATGCTACCAGTGTTAAAGACTGCGATGGAGCTCCGTATGCCATGGCAAACTGGCTGACACTGACGGCGGCGGTGCACAGATGCTGCGCAGCTAGCGCCATTCGACGGCCAACACCGCGGTTCCTGGTGTGTCCGCTGTGCCGTGCGTGTGATCATTGCTTGTACAGCCCTCTCGCAGTGTCCGGAGCAAGTATGGTGGGTCTGACACACCGGTGTCAATGTGTTCTTTTTTCCATTTCCAGGTGTGTATGTCCTCGTTCAAACTCAGTAAGGTGTTAATAATGGCGTCTTTGTTGCCTTAAACGCATTCCTGACTGTCATCGATTCACCACGTCCAATCTAAAATAAGTAACGCTGGCGACGTTAGAGCGCGTAAGTAAAGCATACCTTATTTGCTTCTTTCTTGCTTTTAAGTCGGTGTTGATGACTGCACTTTTCCAAAATTCTCCTGCTGCCAACCTGACGCGCTTACTCCATTTCATATCACTTTACATCGTTACGTGTAGATGTTTAAGCGATGAATTTGTGTCAAACAGCACTCTACTGATGCTTTATTCGACCGTTACAGAATTGTTTTACCTACTCATCGGTATTAAATTACACTTTTCTACATTAAAAGCCAGCTGCTGTTCATCACATAAACTACAAATTCTGCCTAGGTCATCGTGTATCCTCCTACAGTCACTCAACAGACACCTTCCCGTACACGACAGTGTCATTAGCAAACGCCCTTAAATTGCTGCTCGACCTGCCCGTTATATGTTTTATGTAAATCAAGAATTGGAGCAGTACCTTCATAATTCCTTGGCGAACTACATACGATACGCTTGTCTCTGGTTATTCGCTGTTGAGGACAGCACAATGTGTTCTGTTGCTAAAAATCTAAGCGTCACTGACATATTTATGAACCTCACCCGTATGCTCGGACATTCGTCAAGAGTCCGCTGCGGGGAACCCTTTCAAACGCTTTCCTGCTGCCCTTTATCCATGTTTCTTGGGGTCTCACGTCAGAAAAGGGCAAACTGAATTTCGTACGAGAAGAGAGAAGCACGGAAGAGCTCAGATGGCGACGAAGGGATGATTGCATAGGAGAGCTGGTCTGAGGAAAGGCACTTGGTGAGAATATTATGGAATAGGAAGACCAAGTATTATCTCCTGATACAAATATTACTTACTGATAAAAATTTTGATACAGTGAAAAAAATTAGACAAACCATGAAAGACCAATGTCGAAATAAAACATATAGACTAGTGGAATTGCCCCTAAAGTTGCTATGATCCGTGAGAAAACTAACCGCGACAAAAACATCCTTTTTGATATAAAACATACACAAATGATGCAAAATGCCGTCAGCCATCAAGAAGAATGCCAGAAACCGAGTTGCAAAGAAGGCAAGTTATTGAACCATGAGACTATTAATTCATGGTTGCTAAATAAAAACACGAATTATACTAGGAAAACATGAACGACTCATAGAAAACAACCTGGTGGAAGGGCTACTGGAATTCCAGAGAAATGAAGGAACGCTGGAATACACGCTGGTCCAATATTTTGGCTTTGACGAAAGGGAAACTCTTATTAATTTCATCTGAGAGATACTTTTGACAATAATAAATGAAAAGCACCAGTTTTGGCAATGTTGACTGCAATATATACCTTGAAATTCAGAATTTCCAAGTGATGAAATACACTGAAAAGGTGGTTAACTACTACTCGCATATAAATGAAATTGAACTTCGATGTATCGAAGAGCATGAAAAGGAGACAGTAACTGAGATGCGAGCGAAACAGAACGGCAGTCTGTTGCCCTGTCAGTCATGCATAGAATAAATAGGAAAGTAAACAGAGAGCCATTTGTAACACGAATAAAAATTCAGGTATAAGGAATAAGGACTGTAAGATTTGCAGCTGACGCTGTCGTTAGGTCAGAGTCGTGGAAGATTAGTTGAACGGTACGGGTAGCGGCTTGAAAAGACATAAGATAGAGATCGATGAAAGTGAAACATAGGAAGTTTAGTCTAGAGAAAATAAATGAAGTGTTGATGAAGTAATAAGATTGGGAAGTGATACAGTCAACATTGTAATCGAGTTTTTCTATTTGGACAATAAAGTAACGAAAATGGCGAAAGTGAAGCGAATATAAACTTCCGACAGACTGTAGCAAAAAAAAGCATTTCAGGAAAAAAAGAATATGATGGGAGAAAGTGTAAATTTATGTATCAGAAATTCTTTGGTGTGTAGTCGATGAAAAACAATATATACAACAGGAAAGTAGAGCTTTAGAAATAAGGTGTTTCGGAAGAGTGTTGAATACTAATGAGTGAATCAAGTTATTAATAAAGAAATAATGCATCGAGTTGAGAGAAAAGAAATTAATGACACAACTTCAGTGAAAGAATGTTAGGTCAACAGAACATATCCTGAGACAAGTTTGTACAGGAGGTAAGTTTGTAACGTAAAAGGAGTACAGGGGAACCGAGTTTGATCAAATCCGGAGAAACACGAAAATTCAGTTCAAAAGTTTAAACACGCAAATAATGCTTACACTCAACATTAGTCATCTGTTAAAGCGATTGCTTGAGTTACTACTTGTAAACGTATTTTCATCTTCGGCTTTCTCCTTTAAATTCAGTCTCATTTTGATTCCATTGTTTGTACAGTTTAGTTATTCTGTATCTCAAGATGTGGATGTGGATGTGGATTACCAAGTTTAGGATTCAGGCTTATAGGTTCTTTCTCTTTTTTCGCAGCGTGTATGGCAGCTTACGAGTGCACTGACGGATTTATTGGCCGCTATTGGTGTGAGCAAGCTAATTTGCTGGCTTGACTCGTTGTGATAGGCGAGGGATAGGTTACGAATAGTCGCTTTAAAGCCCGCACATTTAATACAGAACTAATCATTCAATCCTGTTTAGTAAATAAGCAATTAGCGAAATTATATATGAATATGAAAAAGGATTGGGTAAATCATGAAGGATTAATGAGGTAGGTGGAACTACATAGTTGTGGGTTAATGAAACCAAATAAAGTTGACATATCAAAATTCACACATATGAGAACGATGACCTCATATGAATTGCGGATTAAAATGAAAAACAAACAAACTCAGTTACATAGTAATGTGTGAAGAAGATTGACACCAAAAAAGTGCGAAAAAAGTTCGTTTAACGGCATATTAATTCACAAAAGTCAGCACTAAATATTTCAAATTCAAATGTGCAGTTTCACACTGTCAAATCGTGACATAAAGTTCGTTTCTCTGAATAATTAATGAAAAGAAAAACATCTCCATTACAGAAGGTTATAATACTCCACTGCAGGAAATAAGTAGGCCTACAGCTTAGAGCTACCTCAAATCCTGTGCACCAGGAGTTTTAACGGGTCACAAAATCAGTCGCCAAAACACATGCAAAAAGTGAAGAATGAGAATCCGTAACTTTCGCATACCTAGGTTTTTTCAGGTCCACAGAAATGTTAAAGTTTTTAACTCAAAAGCGATTACTCGGTGCATAGCTTCTCGACAAAAACTCACTTAACGTCACTGACAAATGATCTTGCGCACCTAACACTTGCTCTTAAACGTTCTCAGTAACGTCACACAGTACTGGATCCAGGTTACACACTTAAACAATAACTTCCATTTAAATTTAAAGCTAATTAATATATACAAAATGTAATAGATTACGGAAAGTACTACTGCGGTCATTCTGAGACTTGTCATTAAAATATCAACACAGTATTGAAGTGGTTATTAGTAAAGTTTATGCCATGAATCTGTCTTGTAACGCTAGAGAACTAGACGTCAAATCATAAATACATATCAACCAATAAATTGCAGTTGGTCTTTCATTAAATAAATTAGGTAAAAATGTGTAAAAATCTAACTGCCTTCGTATTACGTGTAAGTGTGCAGGATCTAGGAGCATACAACTGGTACACTTAGGTATCAACTTTTAATAAGATCTTTTGTAATTCTTCATTCAAAGATACACATACCTGATTTGATATGTTCAGCAACGTTCCGACACCACCCAGTGAGTTTTTTTAATTTTATTTATTTATTTTTTAGATTCAGGAACAAGTCAGCACCGCTAATTTAAACGTTTATTAAATCGCAAAGTAATCCTAATGTGCCGCTGCCCTGGTACCGCAGAACGCGACAAGGAGTGACCGGTGAGATGCAACGGGCAGGGGCTTGGGGCGAGGTAGTGTGTGTGCGATCGCGCGCGTCGTTTGTATGTCTACAGAGTACAAAGATCTTCATTGGTTGGGAAGGGGGGGGGGGGAAGAGGTTGTTAGGTTGTGTGGTTGAAGAGGTGTGACCCGGCACTTTAAATTTTTGAAATTAACCACTTTTTACTGATGGCATTTTACACTAAGATGTACAGTAAGGTGTTCTGCTATGTGAGCATATAGGGGTAAGTCCTGTGCTGCGGACGTCCGTCCGTCTGAAGCTTTTTGAAATGTTCGTGCGACATGTTTAGGAACTTGTAAAATACCTACAGGATCCAATAAGCGTAAGCTATCCACAGTACATTGGTGTATAATTCTGAACTGCACTGTGGTGCTGAAAACTCCGTAAATTCTTGGCGGAGTTCAGAAAGCAATCAGTTGTTGCACGCATCACATTTAAACGTACGTAAAGTAAATAGTACATTAGCAAACAGTAGCCTATTGAGTTGAAGAATTCTTTCCATCAACCTTGTCTTACACACCAATCAGTCATTTTCCAGAATATAGCAAAACAGCAATCTGGCTAGGGTGTCTTGCCACTGGTGTCTGCCCGCCTCATGGATGCTGACACAGCCATCGAGCTTTAAACTTGCACGCAAATTTTTAATAGGCCTTTTTAAATTAAGTTCAACATTATATAGAAAGCTCCATTGGGCAAAGTTCAAACGTTGCTTTGGCATTTCAATTCAGGAAAATCAAAAGCAAACTAAGTCCAAACGGGCTTTTTCCCGTTGAGAATAGTGACATAAACTACAGTTCGTTACTCTGAATAAACACTGTGAAAAAGATACGACATGTCCATTACAGACAGTCAATTCTGACAACCAATTTCGTGATGAAGTACACTCTGCTTGAATTAAATGTCCTCTTGAGGAATTTTTTAAATTATTTATAGCATCTAATACTCACTCACCCGGTTCTAGCGAACTCTGTCCAGAGCCTGGTCTTTGTTTTTACGACTTCATAGTCCTTCACGGCCATGTCTCCAGATGTCGGATATTAAGGGTTTTTCGGAAATAAGTAAAACAAGTCGTCCGCATGGGCCACACCTGTAACACAGAAGGTCACTCTGTCACAGAATATTTATATTTCAATCTTTAAGCCTGAATTGCATTCTACTAATCTTCGAAGAACTTACAATAACATTGATGAACATGCAGAACATTACATACTGACAGAGCCGTCTTGATTTTAATTCTCTGTCCAATGTCACATCCTGTTCAACTCTTTACAGATCAACAGCTTTCCATTTACTCATTCTTAAATACGAGCAACTGGCAGCACCGATCCAAATCACTTTGGATTTCCTTAGGAACCATGGTAGTTTAGTACGTACCTCGACGTATTCATTAATTTTATCACTGTGTTGGTTTGCATTACAGAAAGCACATGATACTTTTTCATCTGGTATCTCTCCTGACGACTACGTATTGCTAAGACTTATAATTAATTATATTTTGTAATTCAGCTGCACTCACCCACCCGCTATATTTTCTCTCTAAGACATTCGCTACCTGTTCAGTCTCGATCATAGCGCTTCGATCATTATCACTATTCATGCTGATGCATGGGCTAAATGTCAGAAAGAAATAGCTCACTGTGGGAAGAGTTGAGATACCTTAACCAGATTATCCGAAAAGTTTAGAATGATCATTAAAAGAGTAAATCTCAATGAAAAAGATTTGAGCAATCATTTTAAATTCACCATCTACATATATAATAAGAAAGTGCTATCAGCATCGAATATATACGTAATTAACTCGACAGAGAACAGTAAATTGCACCCTCAGTCTCTCAAGGTAGCCTTACATCGGTGAATTGTTCAGTAATTCTGAACATTTGTATAATGTAATGGGTAATTTCTTTTTTCCGCTTTTCCTGTAGATTTCATTAACAATTTCCTATCGGATATTATGTAAAAGTCCATGTTGTGGCTGGTAATAAAGTACAAACATAGCAACTATTTTATGGTGTTTTGTTTAATAACGCAATTAACAAGAGATCTCATTATGAAAGATTGCAGATGTTGAAAACCTCACTGCCACTGCCATATGTTTCATGATTTACGTTTGGTTTTCCATTATAAAACTAGTACGCCTGAATTGTCCATGGTAGGTATGTAGCCGTCTTGATGAGCTTCTTAAGAATAAAAATGATGTATTAGGACCTTAAATGCTGCATGAAGAGGACTATGATAACAGCCAAAATTCTGAGACAGGCTAAGCTGACAGATTTTTTTTTTAAATTGTGATTTGAGGTATACTTTGAAAGTTTTTATTTCTTAGAACGCATGGTTCTCGGTATCTACGGAAAAGGTTCTTTAATCCCGCCATTCATGAACTTTACACTAATTATCTCTCATGAGAATCATAAGCTCTTTGTTTAGAAAAAAGGAGACATGAAAGAAATTTAAAGGTGTTTTGCATAACAATTCGTTTCATGTAGCATTTATAGAGACTCATAACTGTTATAAATATTTAGGAACAATGAAAAAAACTAGTGTTACACTCAACAAAGCACTTAAAAGTGTTATATGAGACCTCTAACAAGTATTCACGTTAGAGCTGCTAAAATTCCTCCCTTCATGAACTTCACACTAAACCTCTCTTGTGAAAACCATAGGTTCTTTATTTAGAAAAAAGAATGCACGAAAGAAATTTAAACGTGTTTTGCATAACATTATGTTTCATGTAGCCTTTATAGAGAAACATAAATGATATGAATATTTATGAACAAATGTAAGAAACTGGTGTCACGCCCGACAAAGCACTTAAAAGTATTATATGAGACCTATAACGAGTATTCACTTTATTCATTTCTCTTCAGAAATATTTTCACTAAATTCTTACCCAGGTCCAGGTCTCCACCTCCATAGGCTTTTGTCATTCTATATTTTCCCTTGTATGAGAGAAGGTAGAAGTGCACAGGAGCTGTATTCTGCACTTCCTGACAGCCTCATCTGCGTTCCATCTCAACAAAGCATCACTGTACCTAGAAACAGAAAAGAAGAAACCTCTCGTACGGCAGATCACTGCGTGAAATTCAGCAATAAAAGATAAAAAAGACATTTTACAGAACGTTTGTGGCAATTTTATATACATATGCATTAATACATAACGATGATATGACTAGTTAGTAAAAATACACAATAAAGAATGATGAAACATTTAATCTTCTGGTGAGAATAGCTGGAGGTAATATTGCTTGTATCTTATAGGGTACAGTTGTTGCGTAAAAACCAAATTTAGAAAGAACTTACTGATTTAACAATACAAAATTTATGATTTTAAGTATAGGCCTATGGCAAATCATTAGGATATCAACTGTTTTCATTCTTACTGATAACACAAAGTAGTTGTCTTTTCGAATGGTATCCATTAGTTCCCAACCGTTCATGAGAGGGATATTAACGCACGAAGTTAATGGTCAAAAGACTGTAATTGTGAGTGAAGCGCTACTTGCAATGGTGATGGATGACCACAATATACTTAATGTAAAGTAAACGTCTCGTCTTAAGTAAAATGTATCATTGATCCATATTTGTCAATGTTTTTGTTTCGTGGTTAACGCTTGCGTTCTAAGTGTAGAGCTGGAGCAATAACTTGTTGATACCGCATCGTTTGTTACTGGTCTAAATTTCTTTCTCAGTCTCACAAACGGCGTAGTGTAATCACCTGATTCAGAAGTAATCAACTATCGTGGTACATGAGCTCTACTCTTATAATTATTTTGTAACAGACATTTCTACGGTCCATTTCAGGATTCCAAATAAGACAAAAGTTTCTGTCCTGTCTTCCGTTGACAAGCTCCGCGTTCTAGCCCTGGTGTTCGCATCGGGACAGGTCGTCCGCCGTGTGACACTCTGCCAATGGCGGCCAATTACACCGAGTATAAGAGTTCCTAAATCTTAAATTTTACTTTATTTGCACCAAAACAGCAAATTCAGTTCGAAAATACTTAGTTCAGCGAGTTTGCCAACAGAAAGTTCACCGTTTGAGAAGTAGAAGTCCTTAATCTTCTTAGTGACGAAATCAGCATGCGTATGATAAAGACAGGGGAAGCAGCCTCTCTCCATCTTGTTTTAAATCTTCCAGTGTCTGTTTATTTGTTATGCAAGCTGAAACGTAGTGAAATATTTGATGAAAAACATTCAATGTACGTGTATAATAAATTCGTCAGTACTTGTACGGGATCTTAAAGCTACATCATTTCGATAGTGAGAGATGAAAATTTTCCCTTCTCCTACAATGTATAGTACTGATGTACAAATTTGCTATTCTGATGTACTGTACTTCGGGGCATTTGATTCAGGAGCAGGTATTAAGTACCGTATTACACTCAGTTTCACCCCAACGACAGCTGCTTCAAGTCGTAGCATGGATCCCACTACACTGCTGAAGCTTTTCTCTTACTAACTGAGGTAACCAAGGCAGGACAGCTCAGGCAACATCTGTGTTCAAATCCATGACCGTCACACAGTTTTAATCTCCGCGGAATTTTCAATCTGCGTTTACCGACGAATTTTTACTGTCTTCTTCTAGTATTGACTAATATCTACTTGGAATAGAGGAGCCCCAAGTGATCAATTTCCATAGTACGCCCTTATGACAGTTACATAAGACGAGATTAATGTAGTAGTGTTACATCTAAGATATCCGAGTGACTGTGAGGAGGACTCGGGCAATGATGGTCAAGCAGACGCTTAATTATGTATATGGATAGTTTATCCAGCGCGGGAATCGAGAATATCGATGGTTTTTAATCTGACATCGATACCGGCATGATATCAAAACGTGTGGCGAAAATGGCCGTATCTTTCGACTGCATTGACGTAGAAGCTTTAATTATATATGCTGCCAAGGGACCGTTGACCTAAATATCCGACATAAATTTCAATTTCATATATCTATCTTACCTTATAAAGAGGCGTATTGACATATGGACAGACAGACGTCGGATAAGAAACGGCAAAAAGAAAATATTTTTTCCTATGGTATAATTACAAATTAACATTTTTTGGTTTTTCGCTTTACTTGTACTCTAAAAGCCTTGCTTCATGCCAAATTTCATGATTTCAGGTCAATGAGAAGTACTCTATAGATTTTGATGAATTAGTCTGCGAATTTGTAAATGTGTAACATAAATATTTTGGCTTAATTTACTTGAAAGCTCAACATTTCACACCTCCATGCTACCACAGAGGTCATATAAATCCAATCGTCAGGACAAAAAGGTTTCTTAAGTCTGTCAGACAGAAAGATGGACAGCAAAGTTGTTCTATAAGGTTTACACTTTGCCAACTGTGGCACGAAACCCTGAGAAAATAGCCAAACTTACCAACGAAGACGCAGTGCCGTTTGATAAGTTATGTTTTCAAGGTAGATAATACTAAAAAGGCGGATTATGATATCTCAGGGTCATAAAGAACGAAACAGTACTCAGAACGGTCAAATACAATCAAGACTTACTGATTACTGAAATTATTGGCGTCATACTACATCTGGAGCAAACATTTCGTAAACAGATGAAGAAACAAAGTTACTAACTGAATTTACTACAGGTATCAGTATAGATGTGAGCAAACGCGAACATTACGAGGCACACTCATGAACGAAAACGTCACTAACATTGCCCTCCGCGAACATAAACGCGGCCTTGCGGCATATAACCAAGTGGGGCTATGGTATTGTGTTTAGGCTGAGCAGAGGCGTCTAAGGTATCATTCTAGTGACTGTGCGGCCCGCAAATGGGAAACTTCACGAACCCTTTGACAAATCGGAGACAGTTACTTGTACAGGACTGTAATTTCCCGGCTTCTGAGAAACGGTGGTCCGTTATTAGCTTACTACTGCCGTGAGCATCTGTGCTAAGTTGTCAGCAGATGATGAAGTCACGAATAGGCGACAAGGTGTTGGACGATCATGCCTCATCCCAAGAATGAGAGATTGGAGACTTGCTCCTTCCGTGAAAGCAGGACAGGCACATTTCTGTGGCAGATATGATGGCAGAGTGCAAAGTTGGTGCAGGATAAATTTTTCTGAGCGTGCAGTATAGAGAACATAGACTTCCGTAAGAAAACGATTCCTATGTGTTCCCGTGTTAACCGAAGGGTCGCGTTAGTTATGACTGCAGTGACACGGCATCATCGAGGTAGCACCGTGGATCAATGAAAAAGTGTCATGTGGTCGGATGAATCATGCCTTGTTCACCAGATCGATGGTCGTGTCCGGATACACCATCATCCAGGCGAACGGCTGCATACACAGCACAATGTGCACGGGCAGATGTGGCAGTATCGGTATGCATGCAACAGCATGCGTACCTAATACGAGGGCTGTCCAGAGAGTATGTTACTATTGATCGCGAAATGAAAATCACAGTGAAAATCAGAAATGTTTCATTTGTAATAGTTAGCTACACCTTTCAGCTATTTCTCTATGTAGTCGCCTTTCTGACTCAGACATTCGTCATAGCGTTGTACCAACTTTCCAATACCCTTGTCATAGAAGGCAGCCGCCAGTGCTTTCCGCCAATTCTCTACGCTGGCCTAAAGCTCGTTGTCTGTGCCAAAATGTTGTCTTCATAGCCAGTTTTCGTTTGAGCAGAGATGAAACTCAGTGGGAAACAATTATGGGCTGTATTGTGGGTAACCAAACATTTCCAATTGAAACGATGCAGGAACATCTTCATTGCCCCTGCAGAATGAGGCTGAGAATTGTCTTGAAGAAGAAAACGCACGACAGTTGTGTAATGTTGGTTGCATAGCTTCAGGAGAAAATTCTCACCAGGCCCTCGCACTTGGCGGGAGACACTATTTTCTATAACACCTTTATGCGCTCAATAAGAGCTCAGGAATGAAAAGAGCGACATTATTCTACCAAGAGTCATGTTAGAGACACTGCCCAACACATCTTTGCAAAGCTTCATCGGATTTTCGTAGTCGTTTCCATTTCGCGACTGATCGTAACTTACTTTCTGGACAGCCCTCGTATGTTCCAAATCGCCGCGCATAAAAGCGACATTTCGTGATGCTCATACCTCGGAGTCTATTTGTGATAAAGAGGTAGGATCAATTGATTTGGATAGCCCTTGGGCGAGGGACCATTTGTATACCAAGCAGACCGATCTCTTAGTGTCGTTAACTTACAGTGAAGTGTCAAAGCATGAATATTACACACTTCCTCCTGCGTAAGCAAATTAAGTAAATCGGAAGGTTCATTTTGCATTTGTTGTAGTCTATTGATGATTTGAGGGGGCTTATGGAAACACAACTAGTCCATGGGCGGTTTCTCGGGGAACATAACAAACTTCTTTTTACTCTATTTTCGCAGTCTCTAGCGAACGTCCGAGGGTTCCAAAACAGCTATACTCAGAAAATGGCTGAAATTGTTACAATGTGTTCCTGAGATCCCGACCTGGAACAACCTTGAAAAATACCTTGATATCTTTGCCCGTTTCCAAGAAACAAGGATTCAGAGTTACTCTTCTTGTACACATAAAATACGCACGTAAAATCCGGTGTCAGGAGGAAACGTAATTTATAAAGTGACTTAGCAAAACGAGGGACACAGGACGAAATTTGACGAGACTGTGATGGCAGCCAGCACTTCTGGTTTTTGGAACAGTATTTATAAAGAAGAAACTGGGATTAGGTTGGCATACAAATAGATTAACAAAGACAAAAAAAAAGGGTTCAAATGGCTCTGAGCACTATGGGAACCTAGAACTCAGAACTATTTAAACCTAACTAACCTAAGGATATCACATACATCGATGTCCGAAGCAGGATTCGAACCTGTGGCCGCAGCGGTCTCGCGGTTCCAGACTGTAGCACCTAGAACCACTCGGCCACTCCGGCCGGCCTAACAAAGACAATGGGTTTCCTGTTAGTAGGACGTGGTAGCTGTACTATACCGGATCAAAAGAGGACATTCTTCGACGCGGCCAGCCCGAGTGTTTGTAAATAGACTTTGAGCGCAGTACATCGTTGTCGCCGGTGCTCTATTGAGAACTTATACAGGATGACGATCTGCAGCCCTCGAACCGGTTTTCTGCAAGTCTCAGCAGAAGCAGCACCAGCAGCATTCTACTAAGGTGGCGGACAGATGGATCGCCGAAATACTGAATCATATTGATCTCATGACCCGGCAGCAAACCTGAAGAGAGTTTCAAGATTTACTGCGTCGGGAAAGCATACGAAGTCTCCATTAATATCTGGGAACTCAATATCGTAGTACTGAAGCATATGCAGATTTCTTTTCCACATAAAATCCAGTCAGCGATGTTAAATTAGTTTTGTGTTATTTCAGTGTCACATAAGTAAACTACCTAAATTTTACTCACTAATATATTTCTTTTAATATAAGTTGCATGCCCTACCGCAGCAGGAAAAATAAGTAAGCCAGCTGAAAAATGCACATATCGGAGCAAAAAAGGTGGGAATATGTGAAACGTCCCCTTAGAAAAATTGTACAAGACTGTGCTTAAACTGATTAAACTGACACACAATATTTTTTTAGCGCAATGCAATCTGACTTTCAGTAATCCCTACAAGAGAATGGCCCTGACTATCATTAACCTATATGTTTCACAAATCATTTGCCTCACAAAAATCTTCGTTACTCGAACTACTGCAATACAGCGAGCGCCACTACTGCCAGCTAAATAAAAGATTAAAACTACGGAAGTCACTAACTACTGATAGGCACAGTTAGAAAATGAAAGATTTTAATAGAGAACAAACAATGTATTTACCTTAATAGTCATAATTTATATATATCAGTTCATGACATCAATTGTTACAAATTTCAAAACTCCGCCATCTCTCTCCCCACATCCACCACTGCTGGCAGCTCACCTCCAACTGCGCAACGCTACGCGCTGTTAGCATCCAGCTGCCGCTGCCCAACACTACAATGGCAGACAACAATGCAAACCAGCCACAGACTGCACATGGCACAGCCAGTGATTTTCATACATAGCGCTACGTGGCGGCGGCGTTACCAATAAAGTAACCTAAACAGCCTACTTACATAGCCCCCATGCTCCCCACAAAAAATTTTACAAATTGTTTTGGGCAGTGGCCAATACAGATTTGAAAATTTTTTTCATAATTACTTTAAGAAATACATCAAATGCACACACTTATTAATACAATGTTGGTCAGAAGCTATAATGTTCTCACAGTCCCATAAAGACAGTCATGATCATTCATCACAGTAAAATTACACTGTTTCTTTTTTTTTTTTTTTTTCAAAGTCTGAGTAGTAAAAGAGAATGCACACGGAAGTAGTGGATTTCTAAGCAGTCTTGAAGAAGTAGTGTTGTCCTTCCAACGGGAAGACAGGGCTGACACTTGACATACAGACAGGTAATGGACCCCGACAGAGCAAACCCACAGCAGAGTCAGTCGAAGTTGAAGACTATTGGTAGGTAGGTCAATACAGAGTAGACCCATTGTAGTCCTGGTAGAGATTACGGTATTGGTGGGCCACCAGAGGTGCAAACCTACTGCAGTCCTTGTAGAAATAATGGTATTGGTGAGTCATCAAAGGTGTAGACCCACTTCAGTCCTTGTAGAGATGGCTAGCAGCCAACTGTTGCGACTGTGCAGGTGCACAATCACCATCGAAGAGTCTTGTGGATAATATAGCAAGTCCATAAACCACCACTTGTCCACTCACAAAGAATTTGTTTGAAATGTCCTTAGAACCAGCAATGCTGTTATCCAGCCCTTTACTGAATTATTAACACATGTGAAAACACTATCAGTTCCTACTTCTCACATATTGTCCATATACTATGACCAACAGAAACGTGTGCAGTGAAATGTAATTTACAAGTTACTTAATTTGATGAACTGGTGTCAATTACAATTTTATAACATAAGAATACAATAACAAAGGTACAAAATACATCTTTAAAGAACATAACAATACAAATAACATTTGCAGTAATACAGGCTTTACAAAAGAATCGAAATAGCAAATACATCAGTGTTACAAAAATTACGACATAAGTACATACATAAAAGATCAGAATAACTTTTGAAACATCAACTTCACACATGAGCATTAGAACAAAACAGAATAAATAATGTGTAAACATCTTTACAAAGTAAATAACATGTTATTAATGCAAATTATATTTGAGGATAACAGTATTCCTCATCATAGTGAATGTAGCTTAGTATTAGAAGAGAAAAAAATCTATGAAACAGTACACAGAGACAAGAAGAAAATAAATACACAAGGGTACACAAACACATAGTGGGATAACACAAAAGGAAAGGACAGGATTTGTTTTCAGGGTAACATTTGGTACTGCAGTCCAACCCAAAACTTCATTTAATAGATAGTCCCTCTTATTTCAACATTTGCTCCAGCCAGAAAAAAAAATCCTATCAATGCATGCTTTCTGTATCTGTTCACGTCCTGTTTCAAAATTAGTTTTTCTCCACTGTACACTACTTTTTTTGGCCAAACCCTTTTCTTATAGCTTCGGAATGCTTTTCTTCCAATTCATCATAGTTAGTTTCTTATATAGTCTACCCCCTCTGAAGCTAAGTTAAACCTACTGAGCTCAGATGCTAAACTAAGGGACGACGCAATGCAGCAGCACAAAACAATTAACACAAACAACAATGAAAAAAATGGAAGTTGTCAAAGCTAGCAGCAATATTAAAACTATTATAAGGCAATAAAAAAATGGAAGTTGTCAAAGCAAGCAGCAATATTGCAACTAATATAAGGCAATGCGCAGCAAACAAGAAAAATAAATCCATAGTAAAACTGGCTTAACAGAGTATTACAAAGTCAAATTCAGTAACATTATGCCTGGCACACAGCAGCAGCAAATGCAATAACTTATACCTAAACATGACAAAGCTGAAGAAGAAATAATATTACAGTAAAAATGTTTAATACCTATGTCACATCTTAACACTAGAGTGATGCATCACGAGAACATACGCTAGCAGATAAGTTACCAAATCGTAAAAAATTATTTTTGCAATTCCAGTGAAGGGAAATGTCTATTTGTGCTCTCTTTTCTAAGAAAGTACATCATAAAATTATTCTTTACTGGGTCTGTAGACAGAAAATAGTGATTTTAGTACATCTATTGAATTTTATTTTAACCAATGCCGCAGTGCTAAATTAAGAGCTTCACAGTGTAATCATATGTTTTCAAGTTTGGACGTGTCGTATTTCCGATGCTTTCTACAAAGGAATGTCAATATCGAGGTTAATGGCCTCCTTTTTTCTCCACCAGTGCCTCTGAAAGGCACACACTAATGACTTTTTCTGAAGGCGGCTGGTGGCACACCTGGCCGCTCACAACGCATTACGTCACGCTCACTTACCTTTCTTACCGAAATATTTACGACAGCAGTTTCCACTACAGTGGCAGTTTCATATAAAAAATTTCACAGGTCAAGAATTTGCGTTACAAATCTGTAGAAACAAAATCCTATTGATATAACAGTGTCCAAAAAAATTTTTCGTCGGCATTGTCATACATTCACACATTTACATACATTTCATAACTCTTAAAGTACGATTTTTGGTTTCCAACAACCTTTTTCACAAACCAGTCCCTAACCACTACTCATTATTCTTACCTTGTTACACATATACATATTCGTCGACACTTCTTCAATATTTCATCATAACAGATATGTAGCATAACCAAATAACTCATAGAGCATCAGCTTAAACATACCTCAGCAGCATACTTCACATCATCGTCGTAATAAAATCATAATACCTCAGTCAAATCTCAAAAACGTCACAGCTTTCTGCAATAATTTCAAAAACTAAAAAAAATTCTCTGCTCATGCCAAAAGTGTCATCTGCCTCAAACGTACTTTAAAAACATGATCACATACCAAATACATCATCCATAGCTCTCATAGTATCACAATGGTTCCGAAAAAATATGAACATTTCACAAAGTACAGACTAAATAGAATTTCGTAAGTGTGAAGTTATCCAACGGTGTAAATACGTAAACATCTGTCACGGATGTAGTATAATAAATGTTTGTTTCTCTCAGTTAAATATCAGATAGCTGTGTAATTCTGTGTTACAGAAATATGGTACCGATGTGTAAAATTGTATAAGCAAATACCATATTAGCTAGGGCTCCTTGTGCTTGCCAAACACATGGTACACAAAGTAGGCGTGTACCCCCCTGAGGATTAATGTAATTATATCCTCAGATGTTACAGGTTACAGCAATGGAATGAAATGTATCACGGAAAACCTTTGTATCATTGTATTTCAAATATCTTTAAAAATAAATCTTTTGAGAACAAAATTAGTCACTCAAATACGCGTACTGTAGCGGTAAACTGTGCGTCGTATTGTAAGATAATCCCTGTGGAAGTGTCGTACTTATCGTCCTCCGAAAGCTAAGTTCTACAGAAGTCAATGTACTTACCTCATGATAAACAAAAGTGAAATGCTTTGCGTATAGATATCGTAGTTACTACGCTTATTGCCATGATGAAGTAAGTACTGTACTGTAATGTATTGTTGTGCTACAGAAAAGGCTGTCTAATTGTAGCTATACCACAAAGTTACTACTAAAACATGTTTTACTTTTCAGAATAATACAGAAAAACTGTGCAGATATAAAACAGATACAGTGCAAAAGCAACATTGGTAATTGTCACTCATTAGTAGCGTCGTGATGAAATCGTGTAGCTGTCACATAAACTAACCACTGAGTCATCTGGTATCTCACAGAAAGTACTTTAAATCCAGAATTTATTTTCAAGTAAATCAAAATGTTGCATTAAAATCTCATTAGCAGTACTGGTAAATGTTCTTAGTATGTCAGCCGTATAGTCGTTATGTAATCGTGCAACTAACAAGCAAGAATGTACACGCACAATAACACTGTGACGTCTGTTCACTATAACAATGCATTCGTAATTTCTGTTTAAATAAGTTCTCTTGGTTCTTGACTGGATATTTAACTTCAAACATGGTTGCATGTTAACAGATTCTAAGTCTGACAAATTGTACTAGTAGCGTGAAGTGAAAAATTTTATGGCAAAGACAAAGTTAAAAAGCAGATTATCTTTCAATAAACGGTTTATCTGTGAAATGTGGTGCCATCATTTACCGTTTCTAGTTCGCAGAGTTTTAACTTCAACGCAGTTATCACGTTGTGTACGTCGGTAAGGAATGCTAAAATTTTTCTCAAGGTTAGCGTCTTATGTTATTTTTCTTGGAGCCAGCCGGCGCACGTGGCTGCCTGCGGTGCGAGTCATTGTCTGTTACCTCTTTGTTGGCGCGCGTCGTTAATGGGATGAGGAGACCTAACTTCTACAAATTCACCTTGCCGAGAGGGCCATGCTCTGTTTGAATCCCGGCAGTTCTGATGAAATTCCGGTCTGTCGTTATGATTATATCGTCTGTCGTCATCTCGGTAGTTCCTGTAGTTTCTTTCTTGTCGGTTAAGTGGTGGACAATTTCTCCCTGAATTATCACTGCGCGGTGGACCCTTGCGTCTGAAATTATTCTGTCTCACGTGATAATAATAGTTCTGGTTGCCATATTGTCTGTTTCTATGATTGTCTGTGTAATATTCATTACTACGGAAATGCGATCTTTCTCTGTAACTATTATTACTCCGTCAGTGGTAGTCATATGGGTCGTCTCTGTTTTGGTTACGATTTGCGTTATAAGAATAGATTTGTCGTGTTCAGTTATTGTTTCTGTCGTCATAGAATTGTGACGGATGTGAACTGTAGTGATTGTTTTCCTGCTTTCGCATCCCGCGACTGTCTGTGTCAATTTCTAATTCTTGTAAGAGTCCCTGAAAAGCTTCAATGTCGTCTTTGCAACGCCCTGCCAAAATAATATTCCTTAAATGTTCAGGCAATTTCATTATGCAAATGCGGATGAGTTCTGAAGGGCTATATGGGTTTGAAAGATATTGATTCTTAAACAACATGTCTTCAAAATATTTGACAATACTGGAGAATTCAGATTGTTCAAAGTGTTTCATCATCATGATGCTATGTTTTACTCGGTCTTGCGTAGCTTGAGACCAATATGCTGAGAAGAAGGCATGATAAAATTCTCCTTCACTGTGACAATCGTGAATGACCGATCGCATTCTTACAGCTGGTTCATTTTCCAAGTAGCCACACATAAATTCTAATCTGTGCTCTAATGACCAGTTGGGAGGAAAACAATGAGAGAATTGATGGAGCCACGCTTGTGGATGAATGTCGTTGCCAGAATTCTTAAATGTTTTGAATTTATGTGCAGTAATGAACAGCTTGTAGTCAAAATCATCGTGTCGGCGAGTAGCATATCGGTCATTGTTACGTCGTGTCGGCGGTTCCATCTCAAAATTCGGTGCACCTTGCCAATTTCTTTCATGATTTCCGAAATGCTCTGTGTTATTATTTTGTGGCTTTTCCGTATTTCTAAGTTCCTCTTCCCGTGTTGGAGCGCGAGTGTCCTCTGAAATATGTAATTTTTGTATTACCTGCGTCAACTGATCTTGTACTTCCCGGATTTCTCTTTTGTATTGCGTATTAATTTGATTCTGATTTTGTTTGAATTTCTTAATTTGTTCATACTCTTCTGTGTCAGTGATGGCTACAGGTCTTGTGTCATTCAGATCATCATCTACCTTTGCAGATAAATTAGTGAACTGATCCGAAAGTTCGGCTACTTTCTCCGATAGTGAGCACATTCCTCAGTGTGTTTTTCTGAACCAAGTTTCAGAGTGTCCATTTGTGTTGAAATCGAATCTACTGTGTCCTTTAAGTTTTCCTGAGTTCTTGCAAGTTGCGTAACCGAATCGGTGGATGCAACTGAGTCCATTTTAGCTTGCAAGGTGTCGTGATTTTCACGAACAATAGTTTGCAGTTCTTTTATGGCTGCTTCGTGATTCTGTAATGCATTTTCATGCCGCGAAAAAATAGGTTGAAAATGTTCACAAATTTGTCTTTTTACCTCATTACAGATTTTTTGACATTTCGATTCAATGTTATGTAACTCAGTAGTTAAATCTTCACGTGTTTGTTCAAGTGTGGTGTCTAACTTCCGAAGATTTTGTTCCATTTTGCCTAACTTTTGAAGATTTTGTTCCATTGTGTCCAACTGTTGCTGTGTTTGTCTCTGGTGTTGTTCCATTGTGTCTAGCTTTTGAAGCTTTTGCCGTGTTTGTCTCTGATTTTGTTCCATTGTGTCTAAGTTTTGAAGATTTCGTTCCATTGTGTCTAACGTTTGAAGCTTTTGTCCCATTTGTTGCATCAATTGTAATAACAATGCACTGGTGTCTGAAACATGTTCCTCAGTGCTATTCGGCAATACATTTGAACCGGCAATATTCGCAGTTTGAAAAACCGAAAATGTGTCTTCACTTATTTGAGAAAATGGTGAGGACGCAAAACCTGAATCTACAGTATTTGCAAGATTGTGTCCTGTCATTTCGGATTCCTGACGCGAGCTGTTGCCGACCTATCTATTGATAATGCTCCCCTGTTCACTAATTGTTTCACTGCCTACACCATTATTTGCAGCCCGCTCCATTTCCCTATGCACTATTACCAAATTACTACTTTGAATGTCTGTTAATTCATTACACAGTGGTGCTGGTAAGCTACGCTCGTCGTCACTAGTTTATCAGTTTACTTTGGAGCCTAGTGTTACGTTTTTCACACGCCATTATTGTCACAATATTTCACACGACAACACAGAAAAACACAATTTGAAGAGCAAAATAAGAAAACGCATTAACATAGCACTGAAAATAATATCTAGTTAATTGAAAGCGCAGCTGCGAAATACTTGGTGCAACTCTACATGCATGCCACAACTGTTTTACTGTACAACAATGAAAGACTGCAACTGCAAAGGAGATTCTCTCTACAGTTACGCGCTAGCAATAAACAAAATCTACACTAATTACACAAACTACAAGAAGATATCAGAAGATTCCAGTGAGGTATCCTCGGCTAAGAGTCGACATATCAAACGTCCCCTTAGAAAAATTGTACAAGACTGTGCTTAAACTGATTAAACTGACACACAATATTTTTTTTAGCGCAAAGCAATCTGACTTTCAGTAATCCCTACAAGAAAATGGCCCTGACTATCATTAACCTATATGTTTCACAAATCATTTGCCTCACAAAAATCTTCGTTACTCGAACTACTGCAATACAGCGAGCGCCACTACTGCCAGCTAAATAAAAGATTAAAACTACGGAAGTCACTAACTACTGATAGGCACAGTTAGAAAATGAAAGATTTTAATAGAGAACAAACAACGTATTTACCTTAATAGTCATAATATATATATCAGTTCATGACATCAGTTGTTACAAATTTCAAAACTCCCCCATCTCTCTCCCCACGTCCACCGCTGCTGGCAGCTCACTTCCAACTGCGCAACGCTACGCGCTGTTAGCATCCAGCTGCCGCTGCCCAACACTACAATGGCAGACAACAATGCAAACCAGCCACAGACTGCACATGGCACAGCTAGTGATTTTCATACAGAGCACTACGTGGCCGCGGTGTTACCAATAAAGAAACCTAAACAGCCTACTTACATATGTTACTATTTATTTAAAAGACTTTGACTTAAAAGTGCGGTTCCAGCTGCCTCAGCATCTTTTAAAAGTTTCCAAAAAAATTTTTACACCCAAACATTTTCGCGTTATGGTGAGAAAGAAAAAGACAGTGCCAACGGCACAGAGACTGAAATGTAATATATATTGGAAGGTACTAAACTGCGGTTGCGTTACAGAAAGAGCGAATTATACACTGGCAGTGTGAGAGAAAGAGGGGGACAAACTAGCAGTGGAAAACAGCTGACAGTGACACAACAGCGGTAGGAAGAGACTGAAGGTGCGGGTGACAGTGGGAGGGCAATAAACAGAAGGAAAAATTGGAAGTGACAATGGGAGGCACAGTCTATGATGATGACAACGATGAAAAGAGAGATAGGAGCAGTGAGAACAGACAGCAGCAGTAAATTAGCTTACCACGCCTATTCTCATTCCCTGCTTTTGTATGCCATCATATTCTGGGGTATCTCATCATTGAGTAAAAGAGTGTTCATTGCAGAAAAGCGTGTAATGAGAATAATTGCTGGAGCTCATCCAAGATCATCCTGCAGACACTTATTTGAAGAGCTAGGCAACTCCATCTACGTCTGGATTTTTGGATACAGTAAGTGGGTAATTTCCCCAAACCCCACAAAAAAATAATTAAAAATATTAAGTGTCATGTAATATTTCGTGTTTTGTAATGTCTTGTATAGACACCTTTTATTAACCTGATACGTTCCACATCATTACGAAGTGTCGTATTCATCATCTATGTAACAAGTACTAATCTAATCTATGCGCTACAGTCTGGAGCCGAGCGACCGCTACGGTCGCAGGTTCGAATCCTGCCTCGGGCATGGATGTGTGTGATGTCCTTAGGTTAGTTAGGTTTAATTAATTCTAAGTTCTAGGCGACTGATGACTTCAGAAGTTAAGTCGCATAGTGCTCAGAGCCATTTGCCACTAATCTAATCTCTAATCTAGCAGTAAGAGAGAGCAAGAGGGAGATACTGACAGTGAGAGGAGACTATCAGCAGGAGAGAAAAAAGGGGACTGTGGCTGTGACACAGGAGACAATGACAGAGAGACACAAAAGGATAATGCCAACGAGTTGGGCTAAATGATTGAGTGAGAAAGGGCAACGAGGAATAGATGGATATGAACGACTTATACCGATGTACTATTGGACGTGAATGAATTACAGCTTGGGGAGCTTTAGACGGATTGCATGTTTAAAGAAGCGCGAATATGTTCGCTTGCTAGAATAGTTTGGAAAGATTTTAAAGATCCCGAAGCAGGCACAGTAAGACAATTGGTACCCCACAATTCAGTCAGCCTTTAAACAAACAGGAACGTATTCGCACGTTTTGTCATCCGATACGATCATTTATGCGCTGTATTATCCTATGGGGTAAGTTGATGTGGGATACCAAGGCAGCTGTGATAACAATCGAATGCACAATGACGGCTGTGAACTACGTGGGTATTATCGAGGACTCCTTGCATCCCTTCATACTTAATTCCTTTCCCGATGCGATAGCACCTTCCAGCAGGATAACTGTCTGCGTTACAGTAGTTTGAGGATGGTGATAGTGCAGCCACGTTGATATATTAGCCACCCAGTCAGCCAGCTCCAGTGTGATAGATCAGGTCAAAGAGGCTATCGGGTGCCAGCTGATTGCCCACAAATAACCGTTCCGCAATTTCTGGGAACTGTTTGATCTGTTCACAGATACATCGTATCACATACCTCTGGAAATCTACCAAGGAATTTCGAACCCATTAAATGTAGAAACAACGCTTCATTGTGTTCCGAATGGCAAACAAAACACAATTAAGCAAGTGGGTCGTAGTATTTTGGCTCATTAGTGTATGTCGGAAAACAATACATTGTCACATATTATTAAGAAATAGCGTGTCTAGTCTGGAATTTTTATACCCATAGCACAATGTTCTGCTGATCCTTAAAATGTGTTAACGTAGTAGTTTTCGTGATGCAGGAAATGAGACGTTAAACAATCATCTACTTCTCTACTGCTAACTTTTCGGCTACCGACAATAAAAAAAAAATGTTTGACGTGGTGAAGGGTGTGAGTAATAAAGGATTTATTTCAATTCTCATTATTATTATTTCTTCGTTCCGATAATTCTTAATGTTTTATTGGCCGGTGCAAGCAAAATAGTTTGAAACCTCACCCGCTGCAAACAGATACCCTTCGCCACGGGTAGCACCTGTCATCCATGGACCTGCTGTGTGAGGCTTCAGATCAAGTGGATGTTTGGGCAGAAATGGGTCTTCTCCATCACCCTCCATAGCTGGTCGTAAAGGTATAAGCGGGCTGAAGAACCATTCCTGTAACAGAGAGACTTAGTTATTTACGTTTGCATCGTCTCGAGTTTTCTGGAAACTATGGAAGAAATTCAGATGTAATAATAAATAACCTCTTTCTTGAAGATATAAGTACTATCTACTCTTTTTACACCCTTTGGTTGATGTTCCAAATTATGTAAAGAGTTTCTTATAGAATTTTTAACTGAATCGAATTCATTTATAACTTTAAAGAGGTACGGGTAATTATACTTATGTAAGCAAATGTAAATGTCATGTGACTAGGACCTCACATCGAGTAGACCGTTCGACGAGTGCAAGTCTTTCAATTTTTCGCCATTTCGGCGAATTGCGCGTCGATGGGGATGAAATGATGATGATTAGGACGACACAACACCGAGTCCCTGAGCGGAATAAGATCTCCGACCCAGCCGGGAATCGAACGCTGGCTCTTACAATTGGCATTCTTTCACGCTGACCACTCACCTAGGAAAGGGCGGACCACCTCTAAAAATATGTAAATGTGGTTTCGGTACCTCATGCCCTTACTTTTGTGTTAAGAGGGTTTGGTAGTTTGGGGGAAGAGACCAAACAGCGAGGTCATCGGTCTCATCGGATTAGGGACGGAAGTCGGCCGTGCCCTTACAAAGGAAACATCCCGGCATTTGCCTGGAGAGATGTAGGGAAATCACGGAAAAACTAAATCGGGATGGCCGGACGCGGGATTGAACCGTCGTCCTCCCGAATGCGAGTCCAGTGTTTAACCACTGCGCCACCTCGCTCAGTCTGTGCGTTAAGAGTAAGAGTATTTTGTCAGCTGAAGCTACTTTCCGCTGTGGATGGTGCATTTCTCCATTTATTTGTCGTTCAGTTTCTAAGCTACAGAGTCAAAAAAAAAAAAAATCTCGTCTTCACATTGGTAGGTGTTTCTTAGCTTAATTTCACTACCATCTGATACAAAGTTCGTAAGGAAACTGCAACTTGTGATTACTTAATGTTGTGCCGTTAACCCTTAATACACCTTTTGTTGTGGACTTGTCAGACTTTCCAGTGATCTAATAAAGACATTTCCAGTGCGTAAGAATAATAGACAAATGCATACAAATACGTAATATTTGCATTAAGTTTATATTCTAAACTATATTTAGTTTCTTTATTACCAGTATGAATAGTCTAGCGTTAATCCGTTACAGTAGATGGTTGACCATATTCGCAACTACAAATGTATTTCATGTATTTCGTGGCGGCTGCAACGAACATTGCATCGTAATTCGGAGTAACACAGGCACTGCAATATCGTATTAATCCACTGACTCTGGGCAAGCGACTTTCAAGTACGTCTCCCCTGTACGGGAATATACATAATTCAAATACGAATACAGGTTGCAGACACATGGATGCTCGGATAGCCAAACTGTATGCCGCCACGGTAGCTCAGCGAGTTCGGTCAGAAGGTTAACTACTCTCTGTAACCAACAACCTGAGTGAACCGATGAACAACCTGAACAGGTATCATGGGACGTCCGCCCCCAACAAATACAACTGACAATATGGAACAAAATGAGATCAACAAAGAATAACAAAATTGTTAGGCGACTGTTCGTGATAAGTACTAAACCCTGGTTCGAGTCCTAGTCCAACACAAACTTTCATAGATGAGAGCTGATGATTGTCATATTCGCAATTACGAATACATTTCATGTCTTTCGTTTTAGTGCCTGTAGTCGCAGAAATAGATGGGTTGAACTCTTTTTAAGTAAAATACCACTGTTATTAGTTATTAGTCTCCTAGTTGGCAATTACTTCCAGTAGGGCTACAACAAAATGGTGAATGCTGTTGCTAAATAGAAAATGTGGCTGCGAGGAGCCATTTGGAAACTAAAAGGACAATAAGAGCACTAACGGTAAACGGGGATGTCATGTTGACAATCTTGTAGTCGTCCACGTTTCTCAGGCAGTCGACGAGAACGGCGCTGGGCTCCGTGGGGCATCCCAACAGGGCTGCCACCTTCTGCGCCTTCTGCAGCCCTCCCGGCTGTGGCACACCCCAGGGCGTCAGGGAAACGCCACTCTGCGAGATTTCCTGATGGAAAAGACCTGATTGAAAAAACAACACACTATGAAATACACACGGCATTACAGCTGCTTCCGATGACAAAGGCATACACAATTTCTTAGACGTTCCTCTCACTCAGTTGATCATTGTGAGCACACAGCCAATATTTCATCAACTGTTCGAGATACTGGTACCAGCTGCAGTTCCGAAGTACTAAGGCACTGTAGTTGATATTTTGCTTTAAATTCGAATAATGGTATTCTACAGTCCTTGAAAAGAGGAATGCACTCTGAAATATTGTTTTAAGGTTTGTAGTGCACGTTCTCAATTAAAAAAATGTCTATGTGCGAGCAGCACTCGCGCTGTGAGTATTCCACACAAAATTAATTATGTGCACACACGGTTCACCGGTCATGGTAATCACAAATCTCGACGATTTTTGCCCATTATCGACATTGATACTGGCAAGATATCAGTGCTGGGAATTTCAAGACCTGCAAGAACCTTTTAATTTATAGTCGGATTACAAATAACAAAATAAATATTTTATTCGTGTTATGTAATTACGAATTAAGCACTTATGAATTTTTTCCTAGATTTTTACTGCCAAAGCTTACTTATTTCCAAATTTCGTGGTTCTAGGACAACGTGAAGCACTCAATAGGTTTTGATAAGTGAATATGCAAGTAACAATGCATGTGACGTAAACTTCCGTATCTCTTTATAGCTTTATGTAGGATTTTATGTTCTTTAGACGGCCAAGGGATCATAGACCTTAGTATGGGACATAAATATCATGATGCGTCCACCTGTTCATGAGGAAAAGGGTTATTAATAGGCGGACGGATAGACAGTCGAATAACAAATGACAAAACAAATTCGTATGTGATATTGACAGATTAACTGTTTCCGGATTTTTTTTACTTGTACTGTGAAACCGTGTGTCTTGCCAAATTTCATGATTCAAGGCCAGCAGGTAGTAACATATACTCATATGTTTCTGATGAGTGAGTTCGTGAGTATCGAAGTACACTACTGGTCGTTAAAATTGCTACACCACGAAGATGACGTACTACAGACGCGAAATTTTACCGACAGGAAGAACATGCTGTGATATGCAAATGATTAGCTTTTCAGAGCATTCACACCAGTTTGGCGCCGGTGGCGACACCTACAACGTGCTGACATGAGGACAGTTTCCAACCGATTTCTCACGCACAAACAGCAGTTGACCCGCGTTGCATGGTGAAACGTTGTTGCGGTGTCTCGTATAAGGAGGAGAAATGCGTGCCATCACGTATCGGATTTTAATAAATGTCGGATTGTAGCCTCTCGCGATTGCGGTTTATCGTATCGCGACATTGCTACTCGCGTTGGTCGAGATCCAATGACTGTTAGCAGAATATGGAATCGGTGGGTTGAGGAGGGTAATACGGAACGCCGTGCTGGATCCCGACGGCCTCGTATCACTAGCAGTCGAGATGACAGGCGACTTATCCCCATGGCTGTAACGGATCGTGCAGCCACGTCCCGATCCCTTAGTCAACAAATGGGGACGTTTACAAGACAACAACCATTTGCACGAACAGTTCGACGATGTTTGCAGCAGCATGGACTATCAGCTCGGAGACCATGGCTGCGGTTATCCTTGACGCTGCATCACAGACAATAGCGCCTGCCTTGGTTTACTCAACGACGAACCTGTGGGCGCGAATGGCAAAACGTCATTTTTTCGGATGAATCCAGCCCCTGTTTACAGCATCATCATGGTCGCATCCATGTTTGGCGACATCGCGGTGAACCCACATTGGAAGCGTGTATTCGTCATCGCCATGCTGGCGTATCACCAGGCGTGATGGTATGGGGTGCCATTGCTTACACGTCTCGGTCACCTCTTGTTCGCATTGACGGCACTTTGAACAGTGGACGTTACATTTCAGACGTGTGTCGACCCGTGGCTCTACCCTTCGTTGGATTCCTGCAAAACCCTACATTTCAGCAGAATAATGCACGACCGCTTGTTGCAGGTCCTGTACGGGCCTTTCTGGATACAGAAAATCTTCGACTGCTGCCCTGGCCAGCAAATTCTCCAGATCTCTCACCAACTGAAAACTTCTGGTCAATGGTGGCCGAGCAACTGGCTCGTCGCAATACGCCAGTGACTACTCTTGATGAACTGTGGTATCGTGTTGAAGCTGCATGGGCAGCTGTACATGCACACGCCATCCAAACTCTGTTTGACTCAAAGCCCAGGCGTATCAAGGCAGTTATTACGGCCAGAGGTAGTTGTTCTGGGTACTGATTTCTCAGGATCTATGAACCCAAATTTCGTGAAAATGTAATCACATGTCAGTTCTAGTATAGTATATTTGTCCAATGCATACCCGTTTATAATCTGCATATCTTCTTGGTGTAGCAATTTTAATGGCCAGTAGTGTATGTGATAGAATTGTCCATGTTTTTGATTGCATTTACTTAGACAATACAGCTTGTTGCTCCGTGGACCTTAGTGTGTGCTACACATTTGAACTTAATATTCTACAAGTTCCTCAGAAAAACGGTTTATAACATTCAGACAGACTGCCAGACAGAGAGACGGGCAGCAAAATGACACTATAATTGTTGCGTTTTTACGTATTGTGATACTGAAACTAAAACACTGACAAATCTATCTACATGTGACGGCCATTTATAGCTCCAGTATGTAATGCTTTACAGGGGAATGAAAGGGAAACTACATCGTACTATCTTCGTTACCCGTTTCATTTTTTACATTTACTAATGGTTACATGAAAAGTGCTCTGAGAACGTCGTTATATCGCTGGAATAACGGTAAAATGTACCCCATAACATTTAAAAGCATGGATAATGTACGAGATACTGAATTTGTTTGATGAAACGGCAAAATATAAAAATTCAGGAGAAGGGAATACAGACGTCACAGAGATGTGATCCAATGAAATTGCAGTGTGGTAAAGAAGGAATGGCTACAAGTGTAACAATAGTCTGTTCGAGCATACATGACTATGGAATGACAGACGCGACCCTTACGAAAATCAAAAAGGTCCCTGGCGAAACGAGAAGCAGTCATTTTGAATACTAATGAGGTTACATGGTAAACGAGCACTAGGCAAAGGAGGGGAGGTTGATATGTGGACGGCCTATATAGGGGGATGAACTGGAACACAGTACTTTACAAACGGGCGAAGTAGATGGAAAATGTCATATAAGAAGAATTTGACAGCCAACTGAAGTGTCTCACCCAAAACAAGACACTGGAGTAAACGATGTTCTCTCAAATTTAGAGTTCGTTGGGAGAGCCAAAGAAAGGACGGATGAAAGATGTATGAGAAAGGCAAATAACATCCAGACTTCGAAAGAATGTAATAATTCCTGTTCCAAACAAGCCAAGTGCTCAAAGATGTGAATATTACCTATCCATTGTTTTAACAGATCATGAATGCGATATACTGACACGAATCACTTATAGAACAATGAAAAAATGGTAGAAGCCGATCTCAAACAATATAATTTTGCGTTCTATAGAACAGCTGGAAAACATAAAACAGCACTGACCTTAAAACTTATCTTAGAAGATGTGTTGAAGGGGAGTGAACCTACATTCACAGTATTTGTAAACAGAAGAATCTTCTGACCATGTTGACTGGACGACGCTATTTGAAATTGTGTAGATGTAGGGATACAATACACATATCAATAAAAGTTGGACGTCACCCATCTATTTAGAAATTCATGGCACAGAAAACAAAAAAACTGGCTCTGAGCAAAGTCAGTACGCAGTGGAAAGTCACCTTGCATGGGTGTAGCCGTGGCATATCATTGCTGAAAACATCTGACCAGCCCAGGTCCAGATTATCTCACTCTTCAAAGGCGATTCTGTTTCAGGTGCGCTGAGTACGTGGTAGTTTCAGATGTCCGAAAACAACTTGTTTCGGTTGAACTGCCGGCCATTTTGGCCGAGCGGTTCTAGGCGCTCCAGTCCGGAACCGCACTGCTGCTAAGGTCGCAGGTTCGAATCCTGCCTCGGGCATGGATGTGTGTGATGTCCTTAGGTTAGTTAAGATTAAGTAGTTCTAAGTCTAGGGGACTCAAATGTTAAGGCCCATATTGCTTAGAGCCATTTGAACCATTTCTTTTTCAGTTGAACTCACGCATTCTCGATCGGGCTCATGTCCGATAAACAGACAAGCCACTTCATTCTGGTAACAGAAGGATGATGAAGGAACGTGTCCTCGAGAACAGCACAATGAGCACGTGAATTGACACTCATCAGGATGAAATTGTGACCATAATGTTGGCGATACTGCCCGACAGTTGGTTGCACAATCTCCTTTCTGTACCGGAGAACAGTAAAATTGCCCTCGACACAACGAATGGCGATACGCTGGTGCCATGTAATGCCCACATAAAAGACGATTTTACCCCACCACCTTTTTCTTCGTGTGGCACATAGTGTTTGAGGGGTTCGATATTGCCATGTTGCTTCTAGACACGTTGTCTGCAGTTATGAGCCGGCCACGGTGGCCGTGCGGTTCGGGCGCTGCAGTCCGGAACCGCGGGGCTGCTACGGTCGCAGGTTCGAATCCTGCCTCGGGCATGGGTGTGTGTGATGTCCTTAGGTTAGTTAGGTTTAAGTAGTTCTAAGTTCTAGGGTACTTATGACCTAAGATGTTGAGTCCCATAGTGCTCAGAGCCATTTGAACCATTTTGCAGTTATGAGAGCAGAAAAATATTCGAGTTTCGTCTGTAAACAAAACTCAACGCCAATCTTGGGGCGTCCATCTGCATGAGTCCTTGGTCATCTGCAACGGAGTCCATGGTGTTTTGTAAGACGAGGTGCTCACCATGGTTGTGGGGAATGCAGTTTCGCCTCATGAAGTTCTCTCGTAACAGTTTGGCCTGTATGATGTCTTGTAGCATCTTCGGACGCTGAATTTAGTTGTGGAGTTCTCAGTCTACCATTCCTTAGACTCAAAAGTTATAGACATCAACCGTCCACTGCACTTGTCGAACATAGAGGGTCTCTGCTAAGTAAATCCCCCCCCCCCCCCCAAAAAAAAAGTTCAAATGTGTGTGAAATTTTATGGGACTTAACTGCTAAGGTCATCAGCCCCTAAGCTTACCCACTACTTTACCCAAATTATCGTAAGGACAAACACACACACCCCCATGCTCGAGCGAGGACTCGAACCTCCGCCGGGACCAGCCGCACTGTCCATGACTGCAGCGCCCCAGACCGCTCGGCTAATCCCGCGCTGCAAAAATCCTCAACACCATCTGGTGACTGGAACAGATTGCATTTGCACACCACATCGCTCTTAATGCGGTGCTCACTTTCCTGGTTAACAAACATCCTGCACGTGAGTGATTTTGAGGACCCAGTCTTTGGTCACCATAGTCTATTGTGACACGATGTAATGTTGTCTTTACTGTTCTACAGGTGTCTCTAATGGATCCCTGCTGATGCTTTGCTTTAAGCTAAAATGCTGCAATCCATTCGAATACGGCGTCATACACATACATAGCACTCAGTGACCTTCCGATCGGTGCAGGAACATTCACAATAGCATCTCACCTCCCCGACATACTGCGGTGATGCAACACTTTTGTCGATGTATGTAGAGGGTGATTATAATTAAAGTTAAACTGTCAAACCACTGCATAAACAACTCCACTGGTCAGAATGACGTCAAATTGCAACGGAATATTATCGGAGAAGGGGGAAAACAGATGGCAGAAGAAAAATAAATGGTAACAAAATGTAGCAATAGATTCCCCTGTAGGCATCATAATTTAATAGTGGTCGACAAAAAATGACAAATGAATCATACAACAATGGCGAAGGTGTACGTTTGACGTTAAACAAACTGTACTACTCAGTGTGCATGGGTGTACAGGTGAGATACTATTAGTTACATAAGCCCATCCACAACGACAAGGTCGTTATCACATCGGATTGTAAAATTGTGTTTTTAATAGTCCTGAGGCCTAAAACCGCATCAAAACATCACTCACATCGGGTTTTAATTGTCTTGAGGCCACAACCCAAATAAAAGCTACAGTCATATCGGTTTTAACTCTTCTGAGGCCAAACACTGCATAAAAACCAACAATCACATCGATTTTTCATTGTCCTTAGGCCAAAAGTCGCATAAAAAGCATAAATCAAAATCAAATCTCATTATTAATTGGCGTGTGACTGGCCCAAAACTTCTTCAATATGCTGTCCACCGTTTTCTGCAACAAGTTGAAATCGAGAAACAGCATGTTCCACAACTGATAGAAGTGTTTCCGGGTTCACGCTCAGAATGTGTTGTACAGTGCGTGCCTTCAGTGCAGCTAAGTTTATTTAATTTAATCGTGTCTGAGCTACATCTGCAATTAATTAATAGGCTATATATACTAGGTTTCAAATGCAACTAAATGTCAGTTATACATTCATGTATACATTCATGATATTCACATATCGTGAGTCGTCATTATTGTCTATAGCAAGGCTCACATCTCTCTCCAGCGTTCGGCACACTACACTGCGGCGTCGTTGGCCAACCACAGGTTTTGGAAAGTGCATGGTGCCAGCAAGGACGGACAGGTCAACAGGTGTGTCTTCGTTTGTTTTCCTCCACATTGATAAGGCTCTTCTTCGACATATCCCCACTTGAATAGGTTATCCTCTGATATTCCCATTAGACACCTAAGTCTATTTCGGCTCTTCCAGACCCTCCATTCCAGTTGTGATCCAGCAGGAAGTTTTTCTTTCTAAAGCAAAGGTCTGTCATGCACATGGGTAATTTTGAATGGATTGCAAAGAAGGATGTTTAATAGGATTTTATGCACCGTGCTCAGGCGTATGTCCAATGTTCAGGCAATTCTGCACGCACTACTTCTTTGTACACTACCACACATCTCCTCCTTCATTGCTGTGGCCACTTCTTCCACTGACGTCGATTATATTCGTTTCCTCCCTCTACCAGGTTGCACACCAAAAGAACCCATCTTTTAGAATTTCCGATTCATTTTCTCCAGACGCTCGGCAGTCATCGGTCCAACGCCTTTTTCCAAACCCTTCAATGTCCGGAACTTCTGCAGAGCGACGTGCGCACGGTCATCATTCTTCTAATACTGCTTTACAAGCATTGAGACAGTTATGGCGAACATCGCAGACGTGAAAGGAGGAAAATCCGTGTATCCGGCGTGTTCATACCACCTTCAGTGGATAATGCGCATGACAGATGCCTTCATTTACATATTCTGACATATAAAGCGCCATCTATTGATCAGTTTTCACACTATTTTTTTCTTCTGCCATAGGTTTTTCCCCTTTTCCGATAATATTTCGTAACAATTTGAAGTCGTTCTTACCAGTGATGTTATTTCTACAGCGTTTTGAAAGTACAGCTTTAATTATAATCACCCTGTACATGAAGCTAAAGGTCATCTGTAACTTGTGCAGGCACAAGACAACAGTTACAAGAGTCGAAGGACATGAAAGAGAGAGAGTTGTTGAAAAAGGAATAAGACTGGATTGTAGACTGTCCCACCTCTTAGTCAGTCTGTACCTGCAACAACCACTAAATAAATCCAATGGGAAATTTGAAAAGGCAGTTCAAGGCCAGGAAGAATAAAGAAAAACTTAGAGATTTGATGTTATTCTGTATGAGATGACAAAGGACTTGGAAGATCAGTTTAATGGAACAGATAAAGTCTTGAAAAGAAGCCGTAAGAGAGGAGCATGTAAAGTAAAACAGAATAATTTGTGTAGGTAGTGGTGTGGAGCTTTGAGGATAGTTAAAATAGCATTGCGAAAAACACAGCTGTATCAATATGTTTTATTAAAAACAGCCGATGTTGTATAGTATGACTCAAGATTTAGACTTAAGTCTATATTTGTAAATTTTAAAGTCTATCTATTTATTACATAGTTATACCTCACAGTGCATTTATCGGTATTATAAAGTGACCATAAAATACAATCAGTTTCTTACTGAACTAGTAATAACTAAAACATAGTATGCGCATTCAGTAGAATTACTTTCAGTGTTGCCTAGTGAATGCATTCAGTAGTTGAATCCTGTGCAGTGTTGGTATCTGTTATTTGCCGACAGTTGGTTTAGTCAGTAGTCGTTATATCTTTGTAATGTCGTAAGGTCTGCATTGAATGCTCTTTGATCTGTTCGGTTCAGTACATGATGACAAGCACACATGAGCGTCTTTGATGTTGACCGAAGAAAAACAAAGACAGAAGAAAGTTACGCACAGCCAGCCAGTATGTGTGATGGAATAGTCTACAACTTAAAACATCAACTGTGTAAATGCATAGCTGAGATATTTTTATAAGTGGTTCCTTACAGCTATACGTGATGTGATGTATGTAACGTCTATTCACATAATGGCATATATTGTAATGGTATACAATTGTTATGTGTTTTTCTTTCTCCTTTGGTGCAAGTAGACTCGTAGGTTGTCTGATGTTAGACCTAAATCGACCGTGATGAATAAAAAATACTGATTAATCGTGTATTTCGTAATTTAGTAGTAAACTTTCCTTAAAGATGTACAGCAACACATACACAAAATATTTCTTATGATACCTAGCACAGCAAGACTGATGCTTAATATGTACCAACGAAGAAAATTAAATTTACTTAAAGGTGTACAAGCAAAGTGTTTTATAAAGCTGTGCTTTCTAAGGTGAATATTAAGGTTTAAATGAAGTGTCAAGAAACCTCAAGAAGTATTGCGAGCAAAAATGGCTTAAGGACGAACTAAAAGCAAAATACTAAAGAGGTACACATTCCACAAATCAGTCAAAATAAGAATTGAGAGAAGTTTGTAGTTGACTTGGTCATTGATGTTGATTAAAATGAACAAAAAGTAATCAACGACAGGAACGATAAGAAAATTCATAAACTAGTAGGTGTTGCCATTACTCAGAACACAAATATTGACTCTGACTTTATGCCTTTATGGTATGGTTGTTGACTTAACTCTCATATAATTCACTACTGATGAAGAAACGCTGCTTGATAGAGGCATAGAGTTTGATTTTGCACACAGGCTTGATGATAAAAACACAAAAAACCGGTAGTTTGTACTGAACTAGCAACAGGCACAACTACAGGTTCAACAACAAAGAGAAACATGATACTCTGTAAAGTAGCCATTATTATTAAAGAGCCCATAATATCTGGTAAAAGACAAAGTTCAAACAAAAGTGACCAAAATATGATTAGAACAATCAATAGCGAATTAGATGAAGGAACATTATTAATTATCAAAGAAAGAGAAAGTGTGTAGTCATGAAAAGGAATGCTTCTTACCTTAGAATTCATCCAAAAGCTCATAAAATTGGGGTTCCTTTAAGGGCAGTTGTTAATCACATTAACGGCCCAATTTATAATTTAAGTTAGTAACAGATTCAGATTACAACAGAAAACTATCATTTGATAACAGCCACATACTAAAAAATGCACCACAACCTATATGGTTCACTCAAATCACTGGAATTTCGCCTCAGGCGAAATTCCAGTCATTAGATGTACTGATTTACATACAAGCGTAGCAGTGGAAGAAATAAGTAATATTATTGAAAATCATCTAGTGGCATACAAGAAGATGAATAACGATCAAATTGTAGCTGCATGTGATCCCCTTAGCATAGTTTTATCTCAAATTTATTTTAAAATCAGTGGTGCCTTATATAAACAGTTCAGTGGCTTAGCAATGTGTAAATGCCTAGCAGAGACAATAGCAAACATTTTCATAGGCGATCTTTAGAACAAACCGTCCACTGAGCAACCTGCAATGAGTAGTGAGATTATCTATTACAAATGGTGTGTCGATGACACACTTGTATTGTTCAAGGGAAACAGATCAAACGTTCAGAGTTAGGCAACAAATTTCAATGACCTGCACCTTAGTATCAACTTCACAGTTGAAGTAGAGGAGAATGATTGTAAAAGATTCCCTTGGTATGAGGATATCCCGACTAAAGATGAAGCATACATACAATACATTTCGAAAACCTACTACCAAAGTTGCAGGTATACTGGTACATGAGTCTTCACGTCATCCTCTGAGGTATAATCGTACATTTTTCTTTTCCATGGTTCATACGTTGTTTAGATCACCCATATCTAAGCAGAACATAGACAGAGAACTCAACATCTTACATCATGTGACTATTAACAAGGGGTTGGTGGTTAAATTAAATAGGAAGACAAGGAAACCTAACGATGGTCTGGTGACTGTCCGAAATTAATCACAATTATTAAAAAATTCCGATGCAGGTGCGTGTTTCATAATACAGTTTTTCAATGTAAGACTAGTACAATCGAATGTAGTCGCATAAAGTCAGGTAATACCAAGGAAATTATATCAGAAAAGAGACAAAGTTGTAGATGAGTTTTGCTATTTGGGCAGCAAAGTAACTAAAGATGGTAGAAGTTGAGAAGTTATAAACTGAGATTGGTAGTAGCATATAAATGAGAAATTTGTTAAAATCTAATAATAATGTAAGTGATGGAAGTTTTTATTTAGCTTCAAAAATTCCTAGATAGTAACCTTGTATGGAAGTGACACTGCTTGTAATTAAAGTCAAGGCATCATTTTTCATTAAAGTCAAGCCATCAATTTTTAATTATGTCGAGTTATCATCCACTAAACTACAAAACACCACTTGAATCCAGATGTTTATTCATATTTATTGTGGCGATGACGTCATGGTCCTTGCTTCTGGTTTCCTGCTAGGAGACTCACCTCTGGGGGGGGGGGGGGGGGGGGGACAGCATGTGGTAGTGCACGCAGGCGCCACCAGCACTCTCCACGAAGATGGTAACACTGCTGGTGTCGCCGCCAAACGCCTCGATGTTCTCTCTGACTCACCTGAGAGCCGCCACCTGGTCCTTGAGGCCAAAATTTCCTCGCGATGCTGCGTCTTCTGTACTCAGGAAACCTTTAAAGTAATATGAGTCGTAGCAGCAAGCGTTATTACAACACCATATAACAGAATAAACTTGCAGTAGAAAAATTATCCATTGCAGTGAACACACTGTTAAGGTAAGACGATGGCTAAAATTTTTCAACAAATCAAATTTTAGTTTTTTTTGTAATTGGATAGCAAGTTCTTTTCTGAAAATATATATGCATTATTTATTACTATCGACAAGTTATAATAGCGTCATTTTTTTAAAATTTTAGTGACATCTGTCACTCTGTAATAATTTTTTCCTCTCTTAGTAAAAAATCTTATATGTCCAGATTTTTTAGAGAAATGTATGGTTTCTGTATTGGTAAACCTGCAGCAGCTCATGGTGATAGTCTGCAGACGTGCTTGTAAACAACAATTGTTTTATAAGAGATTCGTGTTTTGTTGGTTGCTATTGTTTTTATTATATTACGTTCTTGAAAATTTTGGTGTGGTGTATAATAATCTGTCATTCTATCATGAAAAACGGAAAAGTATTTTCAAGAAACGTAAATTCAAAGTAAATCGACTCAGAAAAATTGTAGAAAATGAAGGTCAAACTCAGTGCAATAGCAGCATGTCTCCTATACTTTGAACAGGACCAAGTGCATCGAGAAAGACAATTACAGTTGATGCTGCACAGACGTAGAGAAAGGTGTGTACATACTAATATTGTTGTAGATCTAGGATTATTGAAGTGTGTGATGAGGAACGTGGTGGCCTGCAAACTGTGTGGTGTTCAAGTCAGTTTGTATTAAGGTGCAAGTGGCAGAGTAGGTTTACTATGTAAGCTGAAAATAGTATTCAGTAAGTTTAGCAGTGAAAAACTGTGTCACAAATCGCAACAGCGTTTCAATAACGATTTATATAACACAGCCGTGAGATTACTGTAGCGTAATAGATGCATATGTAAACGTTTTACAGATGGTGGAGTTTTATGTGCACTAATGAATTTGCCAGAACCCCCTATGAAATATTACAGGTGTACAGATTACATATAGGAAGCCGTCACTAACGTAGCAGAATATTCATTGAAATCTGCGGCTAAAGAAGGGGCAAAAATTAATGAAAATGGAAATAATAATCCTGTTGTGCTTGGTGGAAGCTGACAGAAGAGACGGCACAATTCAAAGAATGGCTGTTCTATAGCAACAAGTGTTTATACAGGTAAAGTTGTTGGCTTTCAGATACATAATAAATATTGCTATGGGTGCTCAGTAATAGGCGCAGATTGAAACAAAATGGTTTTTTACAAACCTAGCTGTGTGAAAATCCTTAAGGCACAAGTGGGAGAGAGGTTGGAAATTTCTGCTGTTGTAGCTGTCTTCCACAGATCTAAGTTTACGCTGTACTGAATACTTACGCGATTGAGTTTGCAAAGCTTTCAGCGTGTGTCTGTCTGAGTAAACCTCATGATGTTCCAGTAAAAAAATTGCAATGTGTGGAACATGTTAAAAAGAGGATGGATGTCCGTTTTCGTGCACTGAAGAGCAAACTCGGTGGAAAAAAGCTTTCTGGAGTCAAGTCTGTAAATTATAGGTTAACGGATAAAATTATTAGTGAGTTCCAGGAACATTATGGGAGTGCCATTACTGAGAATTCTGGAAATCTGGAGGCATTGAGGAAAGCAGTGTGGCGATTTTCTTTCAACGAGTACCCACTAACGAGAAGCCAACACATTTTCTATATCAACTCGCTGATACGTGGCGCCAATTTAGGAAGGCACAGGTAGCTAACAACCTTAACACATTCACATACAGTCTATACCTGATCCAGTTGCGGAATAAATTAAATAAATCTATAGAGACCTGTCCAACTGTGCAAGTACATGCACGCCGAGACTCAAAATGTAAATGAGGCCTTCAACAAAATCACGTTGATCTCCATCCCTAAAAATGTGTTTGGTGGTTACAGAACTTTACAACAAGGAGTGTCAGGTGCTGTGACAACGTGGAACCGTGGAACATTGCCAGACTAGAAGCTGTAAAACATAACCTGGACAAAGTACTGTAACTGTTCTAAAAGAAATTGACAGCTCACATATTGACAAGTGAGATCTTGCATCTCTCCAAATGTGTAAAGAGTCAAGAAGCAGGAGAAGGAAATGATCAAAAGAGCCCAAAGGTAATGATACCCCTGATTATGGTGTAGGATGTTTCCATTGTCAGGAAGAGATCGCTATGTATTTCCTAGAGTATAGAACTTGTAAAACTTTGTCTCGTTTTCTCAAAACCATAAACTGTGAAACATTTGTCCCATTTTCTTAGAAATTATTGGAGAAACTGTAATGAAAATTTCGAAGTTTGTAAACACCACTGTATTGTAGCTGTGGCTACTCGGTCGTGTTGACTGTACCAGTAATTCCGCTGTAATAAAAATATTTTATACTTTTTCATAAAATACTGGAAAACACGAAAATAAAATTTATAAATATATTCTGAATTACAGCAGCAGAGTCATTTGGGACCAGTGAGTTGTTTAAAGCATTTAATTTGCAGAGATAATTTCAGTGAAATTTGTACAGTACTTTCTGCGAAAATGCAGCATGATTTTGCTTAATTGCCGTTACAGTGCCTACTGTCTCACCTTGAGTGCAATTCGTTGCTTGCCCGTAAAAGCTGGTGCGTTTCAGTTACCACAATAGCACACATAATTCCATTGTTCTCCACATTATTTATATAATATATGACATCTTCATAGACTGCAGTCGATTGACCTATGACTTAATTTGGACATTATCAGGAACTCTTGTTTTTTATTTTGTTATGTCATGTATATAGGGAGAGAAAGGCTATTTACAAATTGTACAGAAACCAGACGGCAGTTATAAGAGTCTAGGGGCATGAAAGGGAAGCAGCGGTTGGGATGGGAGTAAGACAGGGTTGTAGCCTGTCCCCAACGTTATTCAATCTGTATACTGAGCAAGCAGTAAAGGAAACAAAAGATAAATTCTGAGTAGTTATTAAAGTCCACGGAGAAGAAATAAAAACGTTGAGGTTCGCCGATGACATCGTAATTCTGTCAGAGACAGCAAAAGACTTGGAAGAGCAGTTGAACGGAATGGACAGTGTCTTGAAAGGAGGATACAAGATGAACATCAACAAAAGAAAAACGAGGATAATTGGAATGTAGTCGAATTAAGTGGGTGATGCTGAGGGAGTTAGATTAGGAAATGAGATACTTAAAGTAGTAAAGGAGTTTTGCTATTTGTGGAGGAAAATAACCGATGATGGTCGAAGTAGAGAGGATATAAAATGTAGACTGGCAATGGTAAGGAAAGCGTTTCTGAAAAAGAGAAATTTGGTAACATCGATTATAGATTTAAATGTCAGGAAGTCTTTTCTGAAAGAATTTGTATGGAGTGGAGCCATGTATGGAAGTGAAACATGGACGGTAGATGGTTTGGGCAAGAAGAGAATAGAAGCTTTCGAAATGTGGTGTTACAGAAGAATGCTGAAGATTAGTTGGGTAGATCACATAACTAATGAGGAGGTATTGAACAGAACTGGGGAGAAGAGGAGTTTGTGGCACAACTTGACAAGAAGAAAGGACCGGTTGGTAGGACATGTTCTGAGGCATCAAGGGATCACAAATTTAGCATTGGAGGGCAGCGTGGAGGGTAAAAATCGTAGAGGGAGACCAAGAGATGAATACGATAAGCAGATTCAGAAGGATATAGGTAGCGGCAAGTACTGGGAGATGAAGAAGCTTGCACAGGATAGAGTAGCATGGAGAGCTGCATCAAACCAGTCTCAGGACTGAAGACAACAACAACAATGTCATGGTTCCAACAATACAAATCCACTTGTAATTAATATTTACTTTTATTGTCTCTGTTGATGTTCCTTGGTCCCAAATGCAGCTGTGAAAAATCTGTGGGTCTCGAGCTGCTCCACTTTTAAATGAGTCACTGCGTTGATTTATGTATCTCAGTCATTAATCTGTTTCCACAATTTTCAATTTTTTTGATTTGATCAGCGAAGAGCATTTTAGTCGATCTCTCTATAATGTTTGAGTACCGATCTGGCCCGGAGATTTTAATTCTAATGGCTACAGATGTTTTTGTCTCATATTGCTTACCAGTTAGAGCAAGAGAGCCCTGTCTACATCTGTTATACGGTGAAAGATTTCGATGAAATTATAATCTTCGGAAATGTTGCTGTTATTTCGTATGATGGTACCTGTAATGCATAAACATGCGGAAAATATGTGTGATTCCATCAAGAACTTACTAGACAGGAGCTGCAGATAAATCTGGGAAAATATTTTGTAGATAGTGTCACACTACTTTTACGGTAACCAAACAAGTCAATTTCTCTCTTTCATACATTTGCAAGACAATCTTCTCCATCTAGAATGCTATCCGGTGCAAACCCAATACTTGTAATTCAAGATCTCCGTGTCTTCTAGACAAAAAAAGCTTTTATTAAAGAGATATATGAGAACCAGGTTTTTAACGTGGTTTCCCTCTAGAACTTGCAATTTATCTCGTTTGTGAATTGTAGAGAGCAGCGATTTCACAAACTAGAATAGTTTTGTTTGTGATGGACGGAAAGTATAGTGTATTGTGTTGTCTCACTAGCTAAACTCGTTGAGTATGGTAGGAGAAAAGTGGCTGTTGCATGTTTAAAACGGCCGGCCATGGTGGTCTCGCGGTTCTAGGCGCGCAGTCCGGAACCATGCGACTGCTACGGTCGCAGGTTCGAATCCTGCCCCGGGCATGGATGTGTGTGATGTCCTTAGGTTAGTTAGGTTTAAGTAGTTCTAAGTTCTAGGGGACTAATGACCACAGCAGTTGAGTCCCATAGTGCTCAGAGCCATTTGAACCATTTTAACCATGTTTAAAACGCCTTTCCAGCATTAACTAGTCGTGGTTAATGCAAACCGGATAAAACAAAATTAAGTTAGCCAGGCAACGGTAGACGCCACTGACACTTGGTATAAATCTCGTAACTAAACTTCAGCGGTATCTTTCGTAAGATTCAGTTCAGGTGCTACACCATCGGGGAATATTACGTGATTTAAATGACGTTTGACTGATCGACTGGTGGACACGTTCTTACAGAAAGATTAGACCGATTTATTGTCCGAGCCGGTACACAGAGAAGATGCACAATTTTTTCCAGCTGCCATCAGGCGAATCATGGGTTCCAGTCGCGTATGGTTCCCGGGACGAACGACTGTCTGAAAGCCTCCGTGCGCGCTCTAATCTCTGTAATTTTACATTCGTGATCTCCTCGGGAGGTATAAATAGGGGGAAGCAATATATTCGATACCTCATCCAGAAACGCACCCTCTCGAAACCTGGCGAGCAAGCTACACCGCGATGCAGAGCGCCTCTCTTTCAGAGTCTGCCACTTGACTTTGTTAAAAGTCACGCTATCACGGTGACCAAATAACGCTGTGACGAAACGCGCCTCTATCTCCTCCGTGAACCCGATCTGGTACGGATCCCACACTGATGAGCAATACTCAAGTATAGGTCGAACGAGTGTTTTGTAAGCCACCTCCTTTGTTAATGGACTACATTTTGTAAGGACTCTCCCAATGAATCTCAACCTGGTACCCGCCTTACCAACAATTAATTTTATATGATCATTAAACTTCAAATCGTTCCGCACGCATACTCCCAGTTTTTTTACAGAAGTAGCTGCTACCAGTGTTTGTTCCGCTATCATATAATCATACAATAAAGGATCCTTCTTTCTATGTATTCGCAATACATTACATTTGTCTATGTTAAGGGTCAGTTGCCACTCCCTGCACCAAGTGCCTGTCCGCTGCAGATCTTCCTGCATTTCGCTACAATTTTCTAATGCTGGAACTTCTCTGTATACTACAGCATCATCCGCGAAAAGCCGCATAGAACTTCCGACACTATCTACTAGGTCATTTATATATATTGTGAAAAGCAATGGTCCCATAACACTCCCCTGTCACACGCCAGAGGTTACTTTGATAACAACATGTTGTGTTCTGTTTGCTAAAAGCTCTTCAATCCAGCCACACAGCTGGTCTCATATTCCGTAAGCTCTTACTTTGTTTATCAGGCGACAGTGCGGAACTGTATCGAACGCCTTCCGGAAGTCGTGTTTCATTAGAAAGCCTCGCTCATAAGCTTTTCCACTACCATCTATCCATCCTCCTCCGTGAATCCAGACCATGACTGGAAGTGGCTCCGCATGTTTCAGCTGAAAGAATTATGATAATGCATATTCAGCATTTGTGTGCCTCATAAACACAATACATAGAACTAATTTTTCGACAGAATTTTAATAATTATATCGAAACTGTGTAAGTTTTCTTAAATACACTCCTGGAAATGGAAAAAAGAACACATTGACACCGGTGTGTCAGACCCACCATACTTGCTCCGGACACTGCGAGAGGGCTGTACAAGCAATGATCACACGCACGGCACAGCGGACACACCAGGAACCGCGGTGTTGGCCGTCGAATGGCGCTAGCTGCGCAGCATTTGTGCACCGCCGCCGTCAGTGTCAGCCAGTTTGCCGTGGCATACGGAGCTCCATCGCAGTCTTTAACACTGATAGCATGCCGCGACAGCGTGGACGTGAACCGTATGTGCAGTTGACGGACTTTGAGCGAGGGCGTATAGTGGGTATGCGGAAGGCCGGGTGGACGTACCGCCGAATTGGTCAACACGCGGGGCGTGAGGTCTCCACAGTACATCGATGTTGTCGCCAGTGGTCGGCGGAAGGTGCACGTGCCCGTCGACCTGGCACCGGACCGCAGCGACGCACGGATGCACGCCAAGACCGTAGGATCCTACGCAGTGCCGTAGGGGACCGCACCGCCACTTCCCAGCAAATTAGGGACACTGTTGCTCCTGGGGTATCGGCGAGGACCATTCGCAAACGTCTCCATGAAGCTGGGCTACGGTCCCGCACACCGTTAGGCCGTCTTCCGCTCACGCCCCAACATCGTGCAGCCCGCCTCCAGTGGTGTCGCGACAGGCGTGAATGGAGAGACGAATGGAGACGTGTCGTCTTCAGCGATGAGAGTCGCTTCTGCCTTGGTGCCAATGATGGTCGTATGCGTGTTTAGCGCCGTGCAGGTGAGCGCCACAATCAGGATTGCATACGACCGAGGCACACAGGGCCAACACCTGGCATCATGGTGTGGGGAGCGATCACACTGGCCGTACACCTCTGGTGATCGTCGAGGGGACACTGAATAGTGCAAGGCACATCCAAACCGTCATCGAACCCATCGTTCTACCATTCCTAGACCGGCAAGGGAACTTGCTGTTCCAACACGACAATGCACGTCCGCATGTATCCCGTGGCACCCAACGTGCTCTAGAAGGTGTAAGTCAACTACCCTGGCCAGCAAGATCTCCGGATCTGTCCCCCATTGAGCATGTTTGGGACTGGATGAAGCGTCGTCTCACGCGGTCTGCACGTCCAGCACGAACGCTGCTTCAACTGAGGCGCCAGGTGGAAATGGCATGGCAAGCCGTTCCACAGGACTACATCCAGCATCTCTACGATCGTCTCCATGGGAGAATAGCAGCCTGCATGGCTGCGAAAGTTGGATATACACTGTACTAGTGCCGACATTGTGCATGCTCTGTTGCCTGTATCTATGTGCCTGTGGTTCTGTCAGTGTGATCATGTGATGTATCTGATCGCAGGAATGTGTCAATAAAGTTTCCCCTTCCTGGGACAATGAATTCACGGTGTTCTTATTTCAATTTCCAGGAGTGTATGATTTAAGCAGATAATTCAAGAAGCTGTTTCCTAGAAAATATTTATTATGAGGGACTTTCAGATGTGTACACTTACAATAAAAGCTTTTCTAGACTTTTTGCCGTTCCCATCTGCTGAAAGATCTTTAGAATATTTTGAGGAATAATTGAGCATTCACAGCTGCAATACAGCGGTGTTTAAAAACATTTGAGCTGTTCTTTGTTCTTTAGCTACAAGTGCTCACCCAGGTAAAGTTGTTGGCTTTGAGATACATACTAAGTATTACAATGGGATTAAACCCACGCCCGGCCGTCCCTAACTGGATTTTCTGTGATTTCCTTAAGTCGATTCACGCAAATGCCGAGATGGTTAATTTGAAAGTGCACTGCCGATTTTCTTCCCCATCCTTCTCCAACCCGAGACTGCTCCTTCACTGATGATCTCGTTATCGATAGGACATGAAACACTGATCTCCTCCTCCAATTCCCTTTTTTTCTCTGCAGCTTTTACCGTCCTTCAGCTCCATCTAGTACTGTGGAAGTTATTGCCTGATATCTTAACAGATGTCTTAATATCCTCTCACTTTTTCTTGTCAGTGTTTTCCATATATTCCTTTTCTTGACAATTCTCCAGAGAACCTCCTTATCCCTTATTCATCAGTCCACTTAATTTTCAACATTCGTCCGTAGCACCACATCTCAAATGCTTCGATTCTCTACCCAGTTTTCCCACAATCCATGTTTTACTGCCATACTGTGTAGTACTACATGTATGATACTAGTATAGTTCTCTCAGGCAGGAATACACTTCCTGCTAGTGGAAGGCTGCTCTTCATGTCCTCCATGCTCCGTACGTCATGGGTTATTTTTCTGCCCAGTTTGCAGAATTCCTTAAGCTCATCTACTTCGTAGCCAGCAATTGTGATGTTACATTTCTCGGTGTTCTCATTTCTGCTATTTCACCTTAATTTCGTCTTTCTTCAGTTTACCCTCTGTTCACGTGTTGTACACATTAGACTCCCCATTCCACACAACAGATTCTCTAGTTCTTCTTCACTTTCGCTCAGTATATCAATGTCGTCAGAGAATCGCCTCATTGATATCCTTTTATCTTGAATTTTAATTGCTGTCTTGACACTCTCTTTTATTTTCGACATTGCTACTTCGTTATACAGATTGAACGGTAGGGGCATAAGTCTATATCCCTGTGTTACATATGTTTTCATCCGAGCACCTTCGTTCTTAATTTTCCACTCTTATTTTTCCTCTTGGCTCTTGTACATACTGTACCTCACCCATCTTTCGCATACTGTACCTCATCCGTCTTTCGCTATAGATTAACAACACTTTTCGCAGAATTTCGAACACCTTGCACCATTTTATGCTATCGAGCGCTTTTTCCGCGTCGACTAATCCTTTGAATGTGTGTTAATTTTTCTTTAATCTAGCTTCCCTTATCAAAAACCACATCAGAATTGCCTCTGTTACCTTTCTTTTTCTAAAGCCAAACTGATCACCATGTAACACATTATGACTTGCCTTTTCCGTTCTTCTGTATATTAACCTTCTAAACAACTTGGATGCATGAACTGTTAAGCTGATTGTGCGACAATTCTCGCATTTGTTGGCTCTTCCAATCTTCGGAATTGAGTGCATGATGTTTTTCCGTAAGTCAGATGGTATGTCGCCAGACTCAAACATTCTACATACTAACGTGAATAGTCATTCTGTTGCCACTTCCCACACTCACCCTGTAAATTCGGGTGAATTGTTGTCTATACCGTCTGTCTTATTCGATATTAAGCCTTAAAACCATTTTCAGATTCTGATACTAATTAGTGTATGCCCCATGGCTTCTATATCTATTTCTGTTTCATCTTCTATCATTTCATCGGACAAGTCTTCCCGTCATAGAGGCCATCAGTTACTCTTCCCACCTATCCGCTCTTTCCCCTGCCTTTAATAGTGGAATTCGAATTGCACTCTTGATGTTACTAACCTTGTTGTTCATTGCACTGATGTGTTTTGGAGGTTGTTTCGAATTTTCTATGTGCTCAGTGCGTCCTTCCCACAATCATTTCCTTTTCGATTTCTTGACATTTTGCAGTAGCTTTTCTGAACTTCCTGTTTATTTCGTTGTTTAGAGTCTTGTATATCTGTATTCCTGAATCTACATGAACATTTTTGTACTTCATTATTTCACTGATCAACAGAAGATATGCACCCGTGGTCTAGGGGACCATGAGAAAAAGATTGAAGCCGGCACGGTAGCTCAGCGTGTTCGGTCAGAGGGTTAGCTTCCCTCTGTAATAAAAAAAACTGAGTTAATCGATCAACAACGAACTTAACCGGATGTCTTACGACGTCCGCCCCGAGCAGATTAAACGAACACAAGCGAACAAAACGAGATTTCAAAAATAAATAAATAAAAGGAGTAGTGTCTTTCATTCATAATCAAAACGTCTTCTGTCCCGGGTTCGATCCCCGCCACTGCCTAAATTTTGATAAATAATCAGCATTGGCGGCCGAAGACTTCCGGCATAAGAAGTCAGCCTCATTCTGCCAACGGCCTTGTCAAAGAGGGCGGAGGAGCGGATAGAGGTTCAGGGCACTCTCTTGTCCTAGGGGTGGGAAATTGCCCCTAAAGGCGGAAGAATCATCAATGATCAACGACATGAGGATGATGAAGGCAATGGAAACCACTGCATTAAAGACACGTAACGTGTATCCACAGGACATGTGGCCTGTAGTTGAAGAAGTGTCATGATGATCTCTCCATTGGCAAAAGATTCCGGAATAGTCCCCCGTTCGGATCTCCGGGAGGGAACTGCCAAGGGGGAGGTTACCATGAGAAAAAGATTGAATAATCAACGAAAGGATAACGTTCCACGAGTCGGGGCGTGGAATGTCAGAAGCTTGAACGTGGTAGGGAAAATAGAAAATCTGAAAAGAGAAATGCAAAGGCTCAATCTAGATATAGTAGGGGTCAGTGAAGTGAAGTGGAAGGAAGACAAGGATTTCTGGTTAGATGAATATCGAGTAATATCAACAGCAGCAGAAAATGGTATAACAGGTGTAGGATTTGTTATGAATAGGAAGGTAGGGCAGAGGGTGTCTTACCGCGAACAGTTCAGTGACCGAGTTGTTCTAATCAGAATCGACAGCAGACCAACACCGACAACGATAGTTCAGGTATACATGCCGACGTCGCAAGCTGAAGATGAACAGATAGAGAAAGTGTATGAGGATAATGAAAGGGTAATGCAGTATGTAAAGGGGGACGAAAATCTAATAGTCATGGGCGACTGGAATGCAGTTGTAGGGGAAGGAGTAGAAGAAAAGGTTACAGGAGAATATGGGCTTGGGACAAGGAATGAAAGAGGAGAAAGACTAATTGAGTTCTGTAACAAGTTTCAGCTAGTAATAGCGAATACCCTGTTCAAGAATCACAAGAGGAGGAGGTATACTTGGAAAAGGCCGGGAGATACGGGAAGATTTCATTTAGATTACATCATGGACAGACAGAGATTCCGAAATCAGATACTGGATTGTAAGGCGTACCCAGGAGCAGATATAGACTCAGATCACAATATAGTAGTGATGAAGAGTAGGCTGAAGTTGAAGACATTAGTCAGGAAGAATCAATACGCAAAGAAGTGGGATATGGAAGTTCTAAGGAATGACGAGATACGTTTGAAGTTCTCTAACTCTATAGATACAGCAATAGGGAATAGCGCAGTAGGCAGTACAGTTGAAGAGGAATGGACATCTCTAAAAAGGGTCATCACAGAAGTTGGGAAGGAAAACATAGGTGCAAAGAAGGTAGCTGTGAAGAAACCATGGGTAACAGAAGAAATACTTCAGTTGATTGATGAAAGGAGGAAGTGCAAACATGTTCCGGGAAAATCAGGAATACACAAATACAAGTCGCTGAGGAATGAAATAAATAGGAAGTGTAGGGAAGCTAAGACGAAATGGCTGCAGGAAAAATGTGAAGACATCGAAAAAGATATGATTGTCGGAAGGACAGACTCAGCATACAGGAAAGTCAGAACAACCTTTGGTTGTCGGAAGGACAGACTCAGCATACAGGAAAGTCAAAACAACCTTTGGTGACATTAAAAGCAACGGTGTTAACATTAATAGTGCAACGGGAATTCCACTGTAAAATTCAGAGGAAAGAGCAGATAGGTGGAAAGAATACATTGAAAGCCTCTATGAGGATGAAGATTTGTCTGATGTGATAGAAGAAGAAACAGGGGTCGATTTAGAAGAGATAGGGGATCCAGTATTAGAATCGGAATTTAAAAGAGCTTTGGAGGACTTACGGTCAAATAAGGCAGAAGGGATAGATAACATTCCATCAGAATTTCTAAAATCATTAGGGGAAGTGGCAACAAAACGACTATTCACGTTGGTGTGTAGAATATATGAGTCTGGCGACATACCATCTGACTTTCGGAAAAGCATCATCCACACAATTCCGAAGACGGCAAGAGCTGACAAGTGTGAGAATTATCGCACATTAAGCTTAACAGCTCATGCATCGAAGCTGCTTACGAGAATAATATACAGAAGAATGGAAAAGAAAATTGAGAATGCGCTAGGTGACGATCAGTTTGGCTTTAGGAAAAGTAAAGGCACGAGAAAGGCAATTCTGACGTTACGGCTAATAATGGAAGCAAGGCTAAAGAAAAATCAAGACACGTTCATAGGATTTGTCGACCTGGAAAAAGCGTTCGACAATACAAAATGGTGCAAGCTGTTTGAGATTCTGAAAAAAGTAGGGGTAAGCTATAGGGAGAGACGGGTCACATACAATATGTACAACAACCAAGAGGGAATAATAAGAGTGGACGATCAAGAACGAACTGCTCGTATTAAGAAGGGTGTAAGACAAAGCTGTAGCCTCTCGCCCCTACTCTTCAATCTGTACATCGAGGAAGCAATGATGGAAATAAAAGAAAGGTTCAGGAGTGGAATTAAAATACAAGGTGAAAGGATATGAATGATACGATTCGCTGATGACATTGCTATCCTGAGTGAAAGTGAAGAAGAATTAAATGACCTGCTGAACGGAATGAACAGTCTAATGAGTACACAGTATGGTTTGAGAGTAAAGTTTACTGTGGTTTGTGTACGAGAAACAAAAGTTAAACTGGAAGGAATCCACACCACAAAAGAAAATTCCATCACATGACGGAACAAGTACCATAAAGGAAAAGTACAATCTGCGTTTGGAAAAGAAAGGTTATCTCAGATTTGCAGGCAAAGCTTACAAACCGCATTAAAAGCAGTGTATGGTGAAATCTAGTGACGAATGGGAGATATAAAGTATCTGCATTTAGTGTAAACAGCACTTGTAAGTAATCATATGTTGGAGTCCCAGCCGAAAACGATGGATTGGAGCATGTTTACTACAGTACAGGCAACAAAAAAGAAAAGCTGTTTTTAAGGCTCCAGTCCCATCTGGATCTACTTGCAAAGGTTGGTTACATTGCATCTAAATGTGCTGGACCGGTACCTAGCAACTGAACAGCTGTTCCCAGAGCCGAAAGTCAACGGAATAACAACAGGCATTCGTTTGCAAAAGCTGTAAAGATAAACTTCGATATGGAAATTCCGCAAGAAGGTGAAGCAGGCGAGTTGGTAGCACACATCTAGAAAGATTTGGAGTGTTATAACAATAGTGTGACGCAAGAAATAAAGGTAGAATTAAAATCCCCAAATACTCTCGCCTAGAAGAGCTGCTGGAAGGAACAGGGCTAATTTCACAGCCATACAAGAGATATATTACAGGAAAATACTTAGATATATATTGGAATTCGAGAACGTACCTTCATTCTACTTGTTAAATTGCTGGCTGTAGACATAATTAGATGGTTTCTCGCTTTTTCTAGGTTTGTGGGATAGCATTTAAGGTAACAGAATTCAGAAAAAAAATTGGTTATGTATATTTATGGCGACCGATAACCTCAACAGTTTTGTCCCTTAGGAATTCTCTCTCTCACTCTTTCACTCTCACACACTCTCTCACACTCTCACGCTCACACACACACAAACTCTCACACCCACTCTCTCTCACACACACACACACTCTCTCTCTCTCTCTCTCTCTCTCTCTCTCTCACACACACACACACACACACACACACACACACTCACTCTCTCTCTCACTCTCTCTCTCTCTCTCTCTCTCTCTCTCTCACATGCACACACACACACACACACACACACACACACACACACAGACACACACACACAGGCACTCTCTCTCTCTCTCACACACACACACTCACACATATGCACACACGCTCTCTCTCTCTCTCTCTCTCTCTCTCACACACACACACACACATACTCACACATACGCACACACGCTCTCTATCTCTCTCTCTCTCACACACACACACGCACACACACACATACACACACACACACACACACACACACACACACACACACACACACACTCTCACTCTCACAACGACCAACACTCTCTCTCTCTCTCTCTCTCTCTCTCACACACACACACACACACACACACACATACACACACACACACACACACACACACACACACACACACACACTTTCACACACTCACACACACAATGTGTACATTATATAAGCATGATGTTGGTTTCTAATCCTTTATATTGAAATATGCTCTTTATTCATTTCTATATTCTGTGGCGAATGATGTGTAGCTTGCAATCAAAGTTACCAATGTGACTGGCGAGCCTGTTCTTAAACGTATTTTCAGAAATCAGTAATACACAAGTTGTTGACAAATTTTTCAGGATTTCGTCTTACCACATTTGGCCGGAGAGTGGTGTACTTGGAGTGAGGGGAGGGGGGTGCTTCAAGCAAAAATAAGGGAACACGGGGCGTGGGAGGGCCCTGTCCTCACTTTCTTGACCTTGGCACATGACAAAATGTTCATGGTTCCTGGGTTAGTCTATGATATAAGGAAGTGCTGATGCTGGTAAAATATGGCATGCGCAGGAGTCTCAGCTACAAAATAACACCACAATTAAGAAGGCGCTAGTGCTGATGTCAGCGAACACCTAGCCAGAATGCCCAGAGCCGTCCTACCCATATACATACTTCAACTAATGTTATCATATTCCATAGGTGTCTGCACACATATTTCTTCCGTATCTCGCAAATTTCGTTCTGTCTGAATTTCGAGGAAACTTGTTATTATGCCAGTAATTGACGAGAAGAAAAGATTGTCGCTGGCAACAGATTCTGCGCTGTTTTACACAACACTGACACAGTCTAAATACCGTGAAAGTGTAATATGCGGAGATGGTGCTCTGTACGCTGTATTTTGCTTTGAAGCCGGCGCCACCATGTTTGATACCATGAAACATTAGCATACTTCTGTTTACGATTGTTCCTCATTCTTAATTTCTGTCATCTGATCGCAGCAACTGCTTTAAATAGATGTGACAGTGCTTTCGTGAGTGACACAGCATCCGAATAGTGTGTTCAGACGTTTTTCTGGAGTGAAATTCATATTTGATCCAGTAACAGGACGCATTTAAATTCGTTAATGTAACTTATTTCGTTATAAGTATCGAATAACCAAGGAAGGAAGTTTGTGATGTGATTTTCCTAAATGTAGAATGGCGTTCTATGTATCCTCTCGATACCGCTAAGAACGTCTTTTGCTACATGTGATAAGTTTACAATCTTTCCTTCTAGATGCATTCAAAAAGAGAGCTACTCGAGTTACAATTATATAAAATCTGAAGTCAAATGGCAGAAATACTGTGAAAGTAAACAGCGCAACCTAAATTCGTGTATATAAAAGGAAATATTGCTGGAAAGAGTCCAATTACAGATGACACTTTGCACTACAATCAAAATCATTAGTAGCCCCGTGTATCCTGGTATTTTTGATCAAAACACTTCCACCACAATCTAATGTTTGGGGGAGGTAGCATGTCGGACATTGGGTTCAAGTTTGTGATGCCTTGAGAACTCCCTTTACGTATCTCCATGACAAAAATATTCGCGACACACTTAGCTGCGAAGGTTGCTAAATTTCGACATTTGTAGTGACACTAGCGCTCCATGCCGTGAGATAACAGTCATATCAGTCGAATGACTGTTTTTCATCACTTTTATGAGTGATTTACTGTATATTTATTTAATTTTTGTGCGTCAATGAGTTTGTGTAGTGTCAGAAGAAATGGATAATTGTGAAGTAAGCGCAACCGGGGATTATACGTAAGAGATGGAAAAGAGCCGCCGTGGTACAACAACCGAGTTAGAAAACTGCTGCGGAAGCAAAGGGAACTTCACAGCAAACATAAACATGGCCAAAGCCTTGCACACAAACAAAAATTACGCGAAGCGAAATGTAGTGTGAGGAGGGCTATGTGAGAGGCTTTCAATGAATTCGAAAGTAAAGTTCTATGTACTGACTTGGCAGAAAATCCTAAGAAATTTTGGTCCTATGTCAAAGCAGTAGGTGGATCAAAACAAAATGTCCAGACACTCTGTGACCAAAATGGTACTGAAACAGAGGATGACAGACTAAAGGCCGAAATACTAAATGTCTTCTTCCAAAGCTGTTTCACAGAGGAAGACTGCACTGTGCTTCCTTCTGTAGATTGTCGCTCAGTTGACAAAATGGTAGATATCGAAATAGACGACAGAGGGATAGAGAAACAATTAAAATCGCTCAAAAGAGGAAAGGCCGCTGGTCCTGATGGGATACCAGTTCGATTTTACACAGAGTACAAGAAGGAACTTGCCCCCCTTCTTGCAGCGGTGTACCGTAGGTCTCTAGAAGAGCGAAGCGTTCCAAAGGATTGGAAAAGGGCACAGGTCATCCCCGTCACGTCGAACAGATGTGCAGAACTATAGACCTATATCTCTAACGTCGATCAGTTGTAGAATTTTGGAACACGTATTGTGTTCGAGTATAATGTCTTTTCTGGAGACTAGAAATCTAGTCTGTAGGAATCTGCATGGGTTTCGAAAAAGACGGTCGTGTGAAACCCAGCTCACGCTATTCGTCCACGAGACTCAGAGGGCCTTAGACACGGGTTCACAGGAAGATGCCGTGTTTCTTGACTTCCGCAAGGCGTTTGACACAGTTCCCCACGGTCGATTAATGAACAAAGTAAGAGCATACGGACTATCAGATCAATTGTGTGATTGGATTGAGGAGTTCCTAGATAACAGAACGCAGCATGTTATTCTCAATGGGGACAAGTCTTCCGAAGTAAGAGTGATTTCAGGTGTGCCGCAGGGGAGTGTCATAGGACCGTTGCTATTCACAATATACATAAATGACCTGGTGGATGACATCGTAAGTTCACTGAGGCTTTTTGCAGATGATGCTGTGGTGTATCGAGAGGTTGCAACAATGGAAAATTGTACTGAAATGCAGGAGGATCTGCAGCGAATTGACGCATGGTGCACGGAATGGCAATTGAATCTCAATGTAGACAAGTGTAATGTGATGCGAATACATAGACAGATAGGTCTCTTATCATTTAGCTACAAAATAGCAAGTCAGCAACTGGAAGCAGTTAATTCCATAAATTATCTGGGAGTACGCATTAGGAGTGATTTAAAATGGAATGATCATATAAAGTTGATCGTCGGTAAAGCAGATGCCAGACTGAGATTCATTGGAAGAATCCTAAGGAAATGCAATCCGACAACAAAGGAAGTAGGTTACAGTACACTTGTTCGCCCAATGCTTGAATACTGCTCAGCAGTGTGGGATCCGCACCAGATAGGGTTGACAGAAGAGATAGAGAAGATCCAACGGAGAGCAGCGAGCTTCGTTACAGGATCATTTAGTAATCACGAAAGCGTTACGGAGATGATAGATAAACTCCAGTGGAAGACTCTGCAGGAGAGACGCTCAGTAGCTCGGTACGGGCTTTTGTTAAAACTCCGAGAACATACCTTCACCGAAGAGTCAAGCAGTATATTGCTCCCTCCTACGTATATCTCGCGAGGAGACCATGAGGATAAAATCAGAGAGATTAGAGCCCACACAGAAGCATACCGACAATCCTTCTTTCCACGTACAATACGAGACTGGAATAGAAGGGAGAACCGATAGAGGTACTCAGGGTACCCTCCGCCACACACCGTCAGGTGGCTTGCGGAGTATGGATGTAGATGTAGAACCCAGCGTGAAGTACAGCATATTTGTGAAGAAATACATGAGATGTTGGACAGAACTACAGTCTACCACGTTCTTACCGAAAGAATGTAATAATATGCAGAAGAGTGGAAACGAAAATTGAAGAAGTGTTGCCGGCTGGGATGGCCCAGCGGTTCTAGGCGCTACAGTCTGGAAGCGCGCGACCGCTACGGTCTCAGGTTCGAATCATGCCTCGGGCATGAATGTGTGTGATGTCTTGAGGTTAGTAAGGTTGAAGTAGTTCTAAGTTCTAGGGGACTGATGACCTCAGAAATTAAGTCCCATAATGCTCAGTGCCATTTGCACCATTTTTGATGATGTATTAGATGACGATCAGTTTCGCTTTAGGGAAAGTAAAGGCAACAGAGAGGCTATTCTGATGTTGCGATTGATAATGGAAGCAAAACAAAAAAAAAAAAAAAAAAATTAAGTCACGTTCATAGGACTTGTCGACCTGGAAAAACCGTTCGAAATTCTGAGAAAAGTAGGGGTAAGCTATAGGGAGAGACGGTTTATACACAATATGTACAAGAGCCAAAAGGGAATAATAAGACAGGACGACCAAGAACGAAGTGCTCGGATTAAAAATTGTGTGAGACGGGGATGTAGTCTTTCACCCCAACTGTTCAATTTGTACATCAAATAAGCAATGATGGAAAAGAAAGGTTCCGAATAGAATTATAATTGAAGGTAAAAGGATATCAGCGGCCCGATTCGCTATCCTGAGTGAAAGTGAAGAAGAGTTACATGATCTGCTGAATAGAATGAGTACATAATATGGATTGAGAGTAAATCGAAGAAAGATAAAAGTAATCAGAAGCAGCAGAAATGAGAAACTTAACATCAGGATTTATGGTCATGAAGCAGATGAAGTTAAAGGACTCGACTACTTAGGAAGCAAAATAACCCTTAACGGACGGAGCAAGGGGGACATCAGAAGCAAACTATCACTTGCATAAAGGGTATTCCTTGCCAAGAGAAGTCTACTAGAATCAAATATCGGCTTTAGTTTGAGGACGAAATTTCGGAGAATGTACTTAGGAGCTCAGCCTTGTATGGTAGTGAAACATTGGGCTGTGGGAGAACCGGAGCAGAAGAGAATCTAAACATTTAAGACTTGGTTATACATAATGTTAAAAATTAGGTGGCCTGATAAGGTAAGGAATGAGGCGGTTCTGAGCATAATCGGAGAGGAAAGGAATATGTGGAAAACACTGGCAAGGAGAAGGGTCTGGGTGATAGGACGTTTGTTAAAACATCAGGGGGTGACTTCCATGGTATTAGAGGCAGCTTTAGAGGGGAAAACCTGTAGAGGAAGACAGAGATTGGAATAGATGGAGCAAATAATTCAGGACGCAGGTTGCAAGTGCTACCTTGAGATAGAGAGGATGGCACACATGAGGAATTCGTGGCCGGTCAAATGAAACCAGGCAGAAGACTGATGACTAATAATAATAATAATAATCATACAGATTCACACGTAAGAAGGACGGACGTGAACCTTAACGTAAAAATGGGATCAATGCATCTTTTATCTTTCCGTTTTGTGTTTTCGTCACTGACTCCTACTGAAAGAAGTACGAGCTTCACCTTTTCACTATTCTATGTGGGACAAGCAAAGGCCAAATTCTGGTAAAATTTGTTGAAGACTTTACAATAAGCTGCTTACATTGTAGTTCACTCAAAAGCTTTTTTTTAAATAATTTTGAAACAACGAAATAAGCAATTTTGCTTCAAGATGTAGTAAACAAAGATGGAATTATTTTATAAACCAAAATTCACTTTCTTTGTAATGTCTTCTGTTGTTCACTAGCATTTTCTACTGCTAATAAGAAACATTGTGGCGTTCGCTGGGTTATTCAGTGGTTCGGTATTTAACTAATTTGTAAATGGAAATGATTACATTGAGTAATTACTAAATAATTTTTCTCCCGGCTAAAGATTTGATCAAGTTGCTAAAGAACTCCAAGTTAAGGTCGTTTTAAAGTGTTGTCTGTAAGATGTGTAAGTGTCATTAAATCACAGCTCATTCAACAGATTCTATACAACTACTGATTAAGATGGAAACAGTTATCTTCAGCAAAATGATCATTAAAACCATCGAATATCAGCCGCGCACAACACTGACGTATGTTACCTGAAACAATATTCTTCGCAACTCGTGCGTAATTAATTTCGCCTTCATACATCAGCTAGAAAAGTTTGTTATTAAGTTCGTGCTATGAGCACTGTTTTTTAAGAACCAATGTGATTCGAATCGTTTTCATTAAAATGAGTTCGGGACCACCAGTGCACATTTATTTTTACACGTTTGTATTACGTTCGGCATTTATGTCTGCAGAGCTGCGTAATTTAAATTTGAACTTGCCGCTGAGATAATTGTTAAGATGGCGGCAGATAATTGACAGAGACTTTCTATTGTTAGAGCAAATAAGTAAATATTTGAAATGATTATTAAACTCTATTAACTATACTTTCATATTGTGCACTATTTAGACCTCATCAAGCAAACATTTGATTTGTTTCTAAGGAAAACACAGCCAAAAACGCGATACAAATCGCCTTCATCAATGGCTGCGCTCGTGGCAGGGGAAAGAACTAATTAACACAGATAATGCTTATTGAGAGAGGAATTAAAGTTACAAATAATTATTCACTCACATTTATAATAATAATGAACTCTATTTTCAAGTAATAATGAACAAATGACTACAGTTTATTAACAGACCTCAGTTTGATATGCGTCCGCAACTTACAAAAGCCAACCAACAAAAGGTAAAAACAAAGGAAGACAATCGCAGATCATAAAAGCACTTTACAATTATCATTGTCTTTGTATGATACACATCGATATGTCCAATTATATCATAGAGTATTATATAAATAATTAATATTCATAAGTTGTCACAGTTTTTTCATACTTCGAATAGATAATGTTTATAACTGTTAGAGGCATAATTTCCTCTCGTCATACTATACCCAAAAATTTATCACGTGGCTGTTACAACATTAATCATTAATACACCATTGTTGGTTACAAGCGAAGCGTGATGGTACAGTTCAGTGATACAATGTTATACAGGATGAGTCACTAACTATTGCCATCAAGAATAACTCCGAAAGTATGATATGAACTGAAAAGTTTGTAGGACAAAAGTTGCATGGGACAATGGAGGCCATAATATGACGTTGGCTTTTTGTTACCAGGGGGATCGCTTCAGAGATATGAACGTCAACTTTGTTTTTTTAAATGGGATGCTATAGTTTGGTACTTATTTTCTGATAGCGGCTAATGAGACGAATCCAATGATGTGTAACAGCAAGGTCTTTGAAGATCAACAAAGGTCACAAAGCTGGCATGATCGTCCATTTACAAAAGGTGTTCGAAGTGATGACCATTGGTATCAGTGCAGTGCTGAAATCTTCTTATCATGGATTGAGTGGTATTCTTTATCACTTCGGCACTTATCGAAGCACATGCTCTGACAATTCTGTCTTGCATATCTTCAGGTGTATTTGGAACGTCTTTATAAACAATGTCTTTTACGAACCCCCACAAGAAAAAATCCAGAGGCGTCAAATCTATTGAACGAGCTGGCCACGAAACATCTCCTCAATGTCCAATCCAACGATTTGGGAATTGTTTCTGCTACTCATTTCTAGCCATCAGCGAAAAATGTGCCGGGCGCCAATCGTGTTGATGCCACAATTTGTTCCTTGTTCCTAAAGGTATTTCTTTCAATAACAGACCTAATGTTTCTTGCAGTAATGTGGTGCACTTCCTACCATTAAGATATCCTTCGATGAATTGGGGGGCTATAATTCTGTCCTCCGGAACCCCACACCATACATTCACCGACCACGGTTTTTTGCATGCCGCTTAACTCAGCCAACATGTATTTGCAGTTGCCCTATAATGCATGTTATGCAAATTAACATTTCCATAGATCGTCAGTAAATAACATCAAATTAATAAATGTGTCAGGTCTGAGAATCTGAAGTTGAGCCCATCGGCGGAATTCAATGCGACGCACACAATTCGTTCCAGTTAATTCTTGGTGGAGACTGTTATGGTAAGGATGTAATTTATAGCGATGCAGAATACGAACAACACTAATCTGGCTCATGTCGGATTCCCGTGCGATTTGACGCGTACTAACAAAAGGATCTCGAACCTAAGTGGAAAGAGTACCAATTTCCGTTTCTTCATTGGAAACTTTCCTTTGCCGGATATGTTTCCGATGTGTTAAATATCTAGTTGTTCTCAATTTATCATACTCATATTTAAATGTACGACGTGTATGGTGAGTACGTTGAGAATATCTTTCTGCGTATAAGTCTATAGCTCTCACTGAATTTCGTTGGCATTCTTCGTAAATGAAAAGCTTATCGCCTCGTTCTTCGAAGGAATACGTCATTCACATTCACTTGATTCGACGATATTAGTCTTCATTTCCTTTTAGTGTTGTACTGCGAAACCGTCGAATGGTGTCTACATGTCAATGGCACGTTAGATGGATACACCGTATTTGGTCAATATGTACTATTTGTGCGATTTACGAGAGAGAACTGTCAGTGTATGTGCTTCGATAAGTGTCGAAGTGATGAAGAATACCACTCAATCCATGGTAAGAAGATTGCAGCACTGCACTGATACCAATGGTAATCACTTCGAACACCTTCTGAAAATGGACGTTCATGCCAACTTTTTGACCTTCGTTGACCTTCAAATACCGTACTGTTACTCATGATTGGATTCGTCTCTGTAGTTGCTATCAGAAAATAAGTACCAAATTATAGCATCCCATTAAAAAAAAAGTTGACCTTCATATCTCTGACGTGACCACACCTAGCAACAAAAAGCCAACGTCATTTTATGGCCCCCACTGTCCCATGCAACATTTGTCCCACAAACCTTTCAGCTCATATCATACTTTCGGAGTTATTCTTGGTGGCAACAGTTAGTGATTCACCCTGTATAGCTCTCAGGATGCTTAGGAAATCTAGGGATAAACGGAGTTCACGTCTTCTTCTGGCTTTATTGAAGTTTATTGCGTGACACACATTCGTGTTTGTAGAAACTATTCTACAAACGAAAGTAAAAAATTACGATTCGCTTTCGCTTGCAGAAGATCGCGCCGAACTAAATACTATCACTTGCTGTCCGCTTGGCGCGCTGTTATCGTTTTGGGTAACAAAAGCGGGACGGAATGTCATGGCTGTCATGTTAGATTATGATTCAACTCTAGAGATAACGTTAAATGTATCTGTGGTATTGTCAAATGTGTCTTTGGCATGAACTTTGGCCTCGAAACACTATTCCAAAATTACTGGCTCACTGCCAGGTGCGGTAAGATTTAAGGCACTTACCACGCAAATGTGATACTGATAGGGTTCTGCACTTGTAAAATATTCCAAGAGAGCTAAGTACCAGAACGAAAGGCCAACATATTGTTTTCGGACTTCTCTACATGTCGCCCCTTCGTGTGTCACAACTACATCTGATGATCATAAGGTTATGCACTCCCACAGTATTTGTATCAAATAATGAGAGGTATAAATAACAAATATAGATGAAATTGCTCCAGACATTCGTGAGTAAAGCTTTTATGCCATGTCTTTTCACCCTAAATACCACAGCCATAGGGGTGCAAGGAGTGTTATAGTTATTGAAAATTTTTCCATCTGAATAGTGTGATACTTTTTTAAAAATTCCTTCAGGGCTATGCTGATCTGTCACTGTCTTTGCAATCCCCCTTTCCCCAACAATATATGTGAAACTTCGTTGTGATTGTCAGAATAAACCTAGCGACCGCGAATACTATGAATCTGATGCTAATATCAATCATTATCTAATATTTTAGCATGTTACGTCTTCTCACTGTCCACTTCGGTCCCTACAGGTGTTTCTGGTATACTTTCTGCATAATATTTTAACACAAATATGACTCATTTATACTCCAAATATGATTCAAAATGCTCCACGCATTCCTAAATTAAGCTTCCAGGTCATCCCTTTTCACTCGAGCCCTATGGGTGATAGTTTGTTATTCCGCCACAGAAACCGTCCAAGGTGTCCCTTCGACAGTTCACAAATGTTTCATCACCATAGAATGACTGGTGTAGGAACGCATAGAGGACGCAAAAACAAACAAATAAACAATTAGTTTTTATACACAAGATCAGGTCGATGGTGGGCAAATCGTGGGATTAAGGCCACGCTGTCTAACGTCCGTTATTTGAGTATGGACCCTGAGGCGAAGAACCGAAGTCCTGAAAATAAACATGTAACTGACGATGGTCACAAATGTGAGACGAGGAATATAGATAAATACTAACACTGCAAAACGGATGTACTGAACCGACAGATCTGGCAAGTCAACTCATCATCAGCATCATCATCGCCCCCAGGGGCTCAGCATTCATTTGCTGGGTCTGGGCTTGGCGACCCCGGGGGTTCCTGAGCTGGGGACTGGTAAGCGCCGCCAGTCCCCTGTCGCCGTAAGCTCTGGGCATACTTCAGCGACCACCGTGCGGCGCGGCGGTGGAATGTTGTGTGTCTCAGGGAGTGGGGATCTTGGCTTGACCGCCTGGATCGCTAGGATGGAATAAACCTCTATAAACAACCCCTCAATCTCAAGGTGTGCTGCGCGCTGATGAGACGCATAGCTGTTGAGGTGGAACAGTCGTTAGCGGGCAACCTCTGGGGAACCTGCTTTACCTCAGATGTATAAGGCTTGCCTAGGCACGCGGGGCTCTGTCTAGGTGGACTCTTAGTTCCCTAGCTGCTCGTGGGACCGAGATGGGACCCTCGAACTTTTCTTCTTCTCCTCCCAGCGGAGAGGGTGGGCCGCTGGTAGGTTCTAACAGCCAATCTAATAAGAGGGCTCGTGTAGCCAGTCCTCCTGATTCAGGTAATAGTAACAGAACGCATGCTGCTTCGCAGAATGTGTTTCTTATAATTAAAATAAAAGATGGGAGTTTCGAAAAAGTTTCACCATTTTATATCCAGAAGGCCTTAGAAGGTATTGCTGGCACATTAAAATATGTAAAGCGCTTGCGAAATGGCACCTTGTCGGTTGAAACATCTAGCTTCCAGCAAGTCCAGAACCTTCAGAAGGCACAATTTCTTGGGGAGTTTGTGATAGAGACTGAATTTCACAACACCTTGAACTACTGCAGGCGTGTTGTGACTTGCAGAGATCTCGTTGACATTCCCCCAGACGAACTGAAGGATGAATGGTCCTGGGAAGGAATTGTCGATGTGCAACACGGTATGAAACGGGTGGATGGAGCTCTCATGAAATCTGACTCGTTCATCCTTACGTTTAACAGCACCAAATTGCCAGAGCATGTGAAGGCAGGTTTCCTACGTCTCAGTGTACGTCCTTATTACCCCAACCCCATGCGGTGTTTTAAATGGCAACGCTTTGGACACTCTACTCTCGGCTGTGAAGGGGAAGCCACTTGCGGGAAATGTGGTAAAGCCGCCCATGAGGGAGTTGGTTGCTCCTCTCCTCTGGGGATCACCCTTTGTGGAGTAAGGAATGTAGAGTTTTCCTTGAAGAACGGAAGATCCAGGAACTTAAAACCACCAAACGCATCCCGTACGGTGAGGCGAAGAAAATTTACAAGTCCCTGCAGCCGCCCACGTTCGCTGCTTCCTTTTCTCCCGTTCTGAAACAGCCAGTCTTGAAAAGCGATGCCGCTACACAAACGGAGGTTGCTACTGTCAGCACTATCACCTGCGTTTGTCCATGTAAGTGTGCTGCTGCCATTCCTGTGAAGCCTGCTGCTCCCCCCCCCCCCCCCCCCCAGGCCTTCTGATCAGGCCATGTAGCTGATATCATGGACCTTCCTGCCCCTTCCCGGGTCCAGTCTTGTGCACTGCCCACCGTTGCTACACCCTCTACTGCTTCTGAGGTTTTGGCTCCAATGCCACCTCAGGCCAGAAAATCGAAGCCAAAGACAAAGGTGAAGACTCGCCCACTAAAGGAGACTGACGTTATACAGTCTGCTGATGTTGATGTCATTCTCTCTGACGTCTCTCTCGACTCCTCTTCTGAGGTGATGGAGGTTGATGTCAGACTGGGGCAATCATCTCGCCCCAAAACTGAGCCTCCACCTGTTTTGAGCTCTCCTCCCCGACAGAAAGTGAGAATGAAGGTAGTCCCCCCCTGATAGATGGCTCCCATTATACAGTGGAACATGAATGGATTCCGGGCACATGTGGAGGAACTGAACCTCCTAGCATGGCAACGCCCCCTGTGCTTGTGTTTACAGGAAAAGCATTAAAACCATCTGATGCTCCTGTACTAAGGGGCTATACGTTGTATCGCAAAGATGACCTGACTGGAGAAAGAGCCAAAGGCGGAGTCGCCGTGTTTGTCAATAACGACCACCACTCCTCTGCTCTCCCCCTGGATGCTGACCTGCAAGCAGTTGCAGTTGAAATTCATTCACGTCGGAGCCTTACCGTTTGCTCCCTTTATTTACCCCCTCTGGAAGCAATGACCTTATACGCTCTCACAGATCTTATCGACCAACTTCCCAGCCCATTTCTCCCTCTGGGAGACTTCAATGCCCATCATGTCCTGTGGGGCTCCACTTCTCTTTGCACTCGAGGTCGAATTTTGGAGAGCCTCCTAACGTCTCAAGTGTTGTGCATCCTCAACACAGGTACACCGACTCATTTCTCTACTGCTACTGGGTCATTCTCAGCCATTGACCTATCTTTTTGCTCTCCAACCCTCACCGACTCTATTCACTGGGAGGTCACTGACGACCTTCATTCCAGCGATCACTTCCCCATCCGCATTCATCTCCTGGATGGTGTATTGCTGGAGCAGAGACCGCCATCGTGGATGATTCGCAGAGCTAACTGGCCACTGTTCACTCGGCTGGCTGTCTTTGAACGCCACAACAGCGTACAGGAATGGGTGGATCACATCACACTTGTGATCCATCATGCTGCTGACCTGTCCATACCACAGTCTTGTGGCCCTCTTAAGCGGCGCCTTGTGCCTTGGTGGACAGAACAGTGCCGTTCAGCCATCCGGGACAGGCGTGCGGCTTTTCGCCGATTTAAATGCCCCCCAACAGCGGTCAATCTTACCACCTTTCGAATCGCGAGAGCCAGGGCACTCCGTGCCATTAAAGAGAGCAAGAAAAGGTCATGGCACGAGATCCTGGACTCCATCAACCGTTCCACTTGTTCCACAAAAGTAATGGAAGCCATCCGGAGGATTTCCGGTAAACGCAGGCGTTTACCAATAGCTGCAGTCCTGAACCAGGGATGTCTCCAAACGACACCCAGAGCCATTGCTCAGACGCTGGCAGAGCATTTTTCACAAAGTACTGCCACTGCAACCCAGGATCCAGCGTTTCATCGCTACCTTGCGACTGTCGAAAGAGCGAACTTGGACTTTCGGTCGAACAGTCCTGAGGTCTACAACTCCCCTTTCTCCATGTGGGAACTTGAATCGGCTCCTACTGAGACTTCTGACACTGCACCAGGTTACGACCGCATCCGGTACTCCATGCTTCGATATCTGCGAGCGGCTTCAAAGGAAATCCTCCTCGAATGTTTTAATCTCATATGGCAGACAGGAGTGTTCCCCACCTCGTGGAGGGAGGCAATCCTCATCCCTCTCCTCAAACCAGGAAAGGACTGCACATGTCCCAGTAGTTATCGTAGTAACGCCTTGAGCAGCTGTGTCGGAAAGACCCTGGAACGGATGGTTAACCGTCGTCTGATCTGGCTGCTAGAGACCAGACAGCTCCTTAGCCGCTTTCAGTGTGGATTCCGGAAATTTCGGTAAACGGTCGACAACCTGACCCTCCTCGAGGCGGCTATTCAGCAGGCTTTCCTCCGTCGGCATCACTGTATCGGTATCTTCTTTGATATCAGTAAGGCATATGATACTACTTGGAGACACTGTATTCTTACAGAACTGCATCAATGGGGCTTTCGTGGCCGCCTCCCCATTTTAATTTGGTCTTTCCTGTCTCAGCGGTTTTTTCGGACCGGCGTTGGTAACACACTGTCTGATCGCTTTGAACAAGAGAACGGTGTCCCCCAGGGCAGTGTTTTAAGTGTTACCCTCTTTGCCTATCCATCAGCAGTATAACGACTACAGTGAGGAGTCGAGTAGAGTGCTCCTTGTTTGTGGACGACTTTGCTGTTTTCTATTCCTCCTCCAGTGTTGCAGCAAACAGTGCGCCGGTTAGAGGAGTGGGCTGCAAAGACGGGTTTTCGGCTTTCTGCCGATAAGTGTGTTTGTGTTCATTTTAATCGTTCTCGTCGTCTTTTTTTTTTACTTTGCCCGCCTTGCATTTGGGGGATACTGTCCTACATTTTAGAGACACAGTGCGGTTTCTGGGCCGAATGTTTGACTCCAGGATGTCATGGCTGCCACACCTACGTGACTTGAAAGCCAGAACCCTGAAGGCACTTAACATCCTCAAGGGCCTCAGCCACAGGTCTTGGGGAGCGGACAGGGCGCGTCTCCTTCAGTTTTATCGAGCTTTTGTGCGTTCACGGCTGGACTATGAGTGCACAGTATATGGGTCAGCGAGCCCGTCTTATTTGCAGATCCTTGACGCTGTCCACCATGCTGGGATTCGACTGGCCACTGGTGCTTATCGGACCAGTCCCATACCCAGCCTCTGTGCTGAGGCTGGGGAACCGCCACTTACCATCCGGCCGCAGCTCCTGCTGGTGCGCCAGGCTTGTAAGTTTCTTGCAGCTCCCAGCTCGCCTGCTCACCACCTTGTTGCCCATCCACCTCTGAACCGCCTTTTTTCCCACCGTCCCCTGGCTATGTTGCCGTTTGGGATCCGTGTGCAACGTATGCTAGAGTAGCTCGGTGTGGAGTCTGTACAACCCTAAATCCAGGGTTTTAACCGCCTGCCACCTTGGCTACTGAAGAGGGCCGGAGTGATTTTAGATTTATTGCAGTACAGAAGAGATTGCACTCCTGCCACCGTTTTTCATGCAGCAATTTCTGCTATTTTATCTGAGCACCACGACTATGTACCTGTTTCTACGGATGGGTCGAAACAAGGGGATTCTGTTGGTTGCTCAGTTGTTTTTCCGGATCATGTTCTCAAGGTCCGACTGCCTCAGACTTTTACTGTCTTTGATGCAGAATTGTCTGCGATCTTGCGGGAGCTGGAGCAGATGAGACATTCTTCCTCTCCTAAATTTCTTGTCTGTTCCGATCCACTCAGTGCCATTCACTCATTGAAACGTTTGTATCCGGCAGACAAAATCGTCCAGACAATCCAGGATGCCCTCCTCCGACTACAGCGACTGGGGAAGGTGGTAGCTTTCTGCTGGGTTCCGGGGCATGTCGGCATTGCTGGGAATGAAAGGGCCGATCTCGCAGCCAAGGAGGCGTGACCCGATCAACAAGTGTCTCAGTGTGCTATCCCCCTGCACGCACTCACCTCGCAGTTGAGCTCACGAGTCATGCGTAGGTGGGAGAATGAGTGGCTGGAAGTGACTGACAATAAGCTCCGTATAGTCAAGCCCACAACGCGTGTGTGGTGTACTTCCTTTCAGCCCCATCGACGGGACGAGGTTCTCCTCACTCGGCTTCGAATAGGCCACAGCCCTATGACGCATGGCTGCCTGCTCCGGCGAGAGGAGCCTCCAATGTGTGGTGCTTGCGGCGTCCAGGTCACAGTGCGCCACGTTTTATTGGATTGCGTTTTATTTTCTGACCAGCGGGCTGCGGCTGACTTGCCAGGTCTGAATCGTGCTACAGTGGATTAATGAGCATCATAGTGAACCACACAAAGATGACTGGCCAGCGAAAGTGCCTCATCTGTACCCACTGGAACACATATCGCGCGCCAGCTTTGCGTGTCAGTAAACCACCATCCCGCAATTCGCGAGCCTTGCAGGACATGTGGGCAGACATCTAGTACTACCCGCCCAAGGACTTGCAGAATCAATGCGAAGCAGAATCTCTCTCGTACTGTGTTTGGGAACAATACGCTATTAAACAGGTGGTCGTAATGTTTTGCCTCATCAGTGTATTCTGTGACCCATTGTAGTTGTCTTCTTACAACTCATATATTTCTGTGACCATTCATTCATTATAATCTTAAGTTTCATAGCAGTCCATTTTTGGAAGAACTTCAAAATAGACTAATGCAAGCTCGCTAACTAATATCTCAAACTATCTCTCTCTCTTCCCCTCTCTTAAGGACAAACCTCAGGTTATTCAATCTCATTCGCAGAATTTCGATTCGATTTGTTTTCGAATTCACTTTACACATTGCTGTTGAAAATAGTTTTGTAGATGTAGAAGCCTAGTAGTTTATTTCCATAAAACGAACTCGCACATACTAAACTGTAAACGAATTCCCTCGTATCTCTCTTTGACATTAACACTCTCTTCTGAACAACTCAGAAGAAGCATGCTTCCGATGTTTGTAAAATCCTTTTCGTCCCACTTCATTGCACTCCCTATTTTTCTACACTCTTTCCGCAGCTCCAATATGTCTTTGGAATGATCTCTATGTTTAACTGACATTAACCTATATCGTAATAGAACAGTAATATCTGCTCTTGTTTTAGGACGCACCCCAAAAAAACATTCATCTTGTTGAGGTGTGATGGTTTGCGTGACTCTGCAAACCGCAGGTACAATCACATCGGAGGAGTGTCTTTGGAGGGCCCAGACTAAGTTATGGTTCCTGAAGAGAGGTATCTCTTCATTATCTCTAGGGATAATAATGTGGATGGTTTTCGGATCTGTCCTATCATTAACCAGTATGACCTATAAATACAGTTTCTTCGAACTGATAATTTGTTGTGAAAACTGCAGCAGGTATGAAAGAATGTAGAGTCTGTCAGTGGTGGCACTGAATGGAACTTTCGCGGATTTCCAGCCCCTTCAAATTATTAAAATTACACGACCTTTCGATCATGCACTCCTTGGCGATTGTCGACTGGTATGACTACCAGTGGGATGCTGGTATGCCTTCTCTTTCGCGACACGTTTGTCACTTAGTATCACGGACGTGAGAAGCTAGACGATTTCTTGGAACGTATCAACACCATTAACAGTAATATCCAGTTTACCACGGAGGTAGAGAAAGACAAAGCACTACCCTTCCTCGACATCCTTGTCCGCCGCAAACTGGATAGATGCCTTGGCCACAGCGTTTGTATAAAATCGACTCACACTGATCTTTACTTGCTCGCCACTAGCCATAAGCAGCCGACACAGAAACTCACTGTGTTACAAACATAGGTGTATCATTCAAGAATGATATAAAACCTGCCACAGAAACTGAGCCACCTATGCAAGGTCTTCAGGAACACCGGTTACAGCCTTCATCAAATAAAAGAAGTGATTTTAACTAAGATCATCAACGAGGGCAGAAGAAGGAGCTTGCCTTCCTGTCGTTCTGCAGCTCCATGTCGGACACGATGAGCCGCCTGCTGAGAAGCCGCACTATAGAATTGATATGCAGGCCTCCAGCAGAAGTCCACCAAATACCGAGACTGGCTAAAGATGCAGCAGGTCTCAGAACATCAGGGGTCTACAAGATACATATTGATTCTGGATAGTTTTATGTCGGAAAAAGAGTACGCACTGTAGAACAACAAAAGAAGGAGCATGTGAGGTTGTACCGTATACGATGCCACGATATATCCGCTTAAGCTGAACATGCTTTAGAAAATGGTAACCGTACCAATCTTGACGAGACCTCTGTCGAGTTTCGCAGTGACGGCTTCTGGGACTGTGTAATTAAAGCAAATATTGAAACAAAGACCATCGATAACATTCTTAATAGAGACGGTAGCCTGTAGCCCAGGAGCGCGTAGAATGCACCGAAAGACCGCGACTGAAGAGGACACAATGGACGCTGAGTTAACGTTTGCCCAGATATGGCATTGCCGGAGTATCAACGAGGCCACAGCCGGCAGCTAGCACACGTCACGACGTACCAAAAGGCATCTGACAAGCATACCACTTGATAATGGCCAAGGAGTGTTTCGCGAAAGTTCGCGTAATTTTAATCAATTGAAGCGCTTGGAAACCTGAGAGCTTTTTATTCTAGAGCAGTAACATTTTCCAAGAAAATGTAGCTACTGTGAAAATCGATGACTGTGGCAAACTCTTGGGTAAAATATCGTGCAGGGAAAGTACTCCTCCGTTCCGACCTCCAGGTGAGGACTAATCGTGAGGTCTTCGTCATCAGGAAAAATAAAACTGGCGTTCTGCTGGTTGGTTCAAACGGCTCTGAGCACTATGGGACTTAACATCTATGATCATCAATCCCCTAGAAATTAGAACTACTTAAACCTAACTAACCTAAGGACATCACACAACACCCAGTCATCACGAGGCAGAGAAAATCCCTGACCACGCCGGGAATCGAAACCGGCGTGCTGCTGATCGGAGCGTGGAATAATAGGTTCATTAGATGTGTAAGTAGGTTAGAGAATTTGGAAAGAGAAATAGATAGGTTGAAGATAGAAACAGTTAGATTAGTCAGGTGAATACAGGATTACAAACACAAAATCGAGTAGGGGTAAGACAACAATATGCATAGTAAGGAATGAGAATATTGAAATGCAAATGAACTTTTATAACCAGTATAGTGGTTGCATTACTGCTGCCAAGACAAAGAGAAAGGTGACGAAGAGATTTACGGAATAGGCAATCAGACAGTGGAATATACTGATACTGTTAATGCATTTAAAAATTTAAGTCTGATGTGCAGCTGGGAATCGATAGCAAGAAAAGGAGAAGAAGAGAAAGTAGTAGGAGGGCACAGAATGGGAGGAAAGAATGGAACGGAGGCGGTATATTGCAATTATGTGCAGTGCGCAAACATTGATTGAAGGATTTTGGGCAAGGCTATGTTGTGGAAGTGGTCTGGAGACACCAGAAGGTTTCAGACACGTAGAACGGTATGACATAGACACAAGATGTGAAGCTGTAAGAAAATTGCAGGGGCTGACTCTTACCAAAATTTATTGGCTGTAAACAGAAAATTAGAACTGCAGGAAGTTAGCTTCGAGAGGTGAAATAGTGAAGGCGGTAAGTGATCAAATAGGCAGAAAAACAGTTCTCAATAGAGATTCTTGACTAACTCACCAGACATTAAATTTAATCGACAAAAGGAGAGTATATAAATATGCAGGAAACGATGCGCGTACTTCTGCAGTTAAGACACAGTGAACTACACGGTAGGAGGTTTATAAAGTAATGGCTGACCACATGCCTCTATACGGAAATGATAGGTGCGTCATTTACAAACGACGAGAAATGAAGACCAAATACGCTGAAACAATTTTTAGGGCTTTCAAAGCCTTCACCACAGGAGACAGATTAAGAAACAGTGGCATATCGATGAACCTAGATATTTTTTTTAAAGCAATAAAGAAAATGTATGGCTACAGAATGAAATGGATAGAACATTTCAACACAGTGAACACTGGTAGTTCACGTTAAACGTCCCCTTAGAAAAATTTGTGGATTACTGTGCTGTAAACCCCTTACGTGATTTGATTTTCAAACAGCTGAGCAGAACTGAACGTACTCAGACATTTCGCTCTTTACTTATTTTGATCAACACTAAACTGACACACAATATTTTTAGCGAAACGCAATCTGACTTTCAAAAATCCCTACAAAAGAATGGCCCTGACTAACAATAACCTATACCTTTCATGAACCACTTATCTCACAAAAAACTTCGTTACTCGAACTACTGCAATACAACGAGCGCCACTACTGCCAGCCAAATAAAAGATTCTAACTACTGAAGGCACTAACTACTGATAGACATAGCAAATGAAAGATTTTGATAGAGAACAAACAAAGTATTTACGTTAATAGTGTTCAAAAGTCATAATATATATAGCAGTTCATAACATCCAGTGTTGCAAATTTACTGTCTCTGATGGACACACGTCCAGATCATCCACTCTCAAAACTCCGCCATCTCTCTCCCCACATCCACCATTGCTGGCGGCTCACCTCCAACTGCGTAACGCTACGCGCTGTTACCAGCCAACTGCCCAACACTACAATAGTAAATTCCAATAATGCAAACCAGTCACAGACTGCACACAGCACAGTCAGAGATTTTCATATAGAGCGCTACATGGTGCTACCAACATAAAAACCTAAAGGCCTACTTACATACGTTAGTACGTAAGAAATTATAATCCAGCAGACCAGGGAAGTCTGGAAGCAGCAGAAAGAGATGGACACCATAGTAGTCAATGGCGTAACCCCTGAAATGCAGAAGAAGAAGAAGAACGAGAAAGGGAAAATGGAATACAGGAGCTTAGAAAATGAGATTCAAGAGAAGATCAATTTTGTAAAACAGAAAAAAACAGATATGTCTTGAGATAGACTGCAAAGTTGTGGAGGCATGTCTTCCTATGGGAATGATATATACAAATAACGGGAAAATTAAAGAGAACTTTAAAAAAAGAATAGCGGATACACACTGTCCAGTCACAATCTGTCAAAAACCTGAATTACCACCATCTCCAGCGATGAACGCTGAGAGATGTGCAGAAAGAGTGTCATTGAGGTTCTGGAAGGTACCAGATTCTGCAAAGGGTTTAAGTCCGGGGACTACGGTGAACTCATCGTAGCGCTCTTCAAATCACGCACATACACTACGAACTGTGTGACCCATTGTATTGTGCTGCTGGTATATGCCAACGTGCCGAGGAAAAACAAGCGACTTGTTAGGATGGATATGGATCCCTGGATAGATGCATACTTACTTGTGTTGATCCATTGTTCCATCCAGAATGACTAGGTCACCCAGGGAATGCTTCGAAAACATTCCTCAGACCACAACGTATCTTCCTCCAGCCTGGACAGCTCTGACGACTCTGCAGGATGTTTGCTTTTAGGTGTCTCATGCCTTCCATGTATAATGCGTAATTCATGTGAAATGGGCACCTGTCGCCACCTGTCGTTTGCTGTGTTAGCCTGCAGATTCCAGCCTCCGTCACCAATGGAGAGCAGTCAGAATTAGTGGATGAAACAGGTGGCTGCTGCGCAGGCCCATACGCAGCAACGTTTCAACAACGGTCGTTGAGGAGATACTGTTGGTAGTACCTTAGTTCCACCGAGTGATCAGTTGCTCATCATTTTTACGTCTGTTCGCCCATAGACGTTTCCGCAGCCGTAGCTCACCCCTGTAACCTGTGGCCCTTAATGCACCATCGTTGCCTCTGGCCAGTTTTAAACAGCACCATAGTTTCACCACGGTGACACGAGACCACTTTATAAACTCAGCCGTTTCATAAATTTTTACACCCTTGTCCCGATAGCCAATGAACATCCTCTTTTCAGGCAAACAGCTTCTTTCCTGCATCACGACAACGGCTGCGCTGTTTCCCACACTCCTCGACTTACGTTATATACCCTTCTCTGTCAGTGCTGCCTCCTGGCGTTTGTGAGTGGTGATTGCTTGTGGATGTTGAACATAGGAAGTGGTCTCATTAATGTAAATGGAGCGTGTCTGAATATCAGGAGGTCAGATGGCAAGCTACCATTAAGCTAAGAATGGAAGCACAGGAAATGTTTTCTCAGTGGCGAATATGGACCACCATTGGATGCATATTGGAATGACGGCAGTGAAAATATATGCTGCTCCTGGACTCGAACCCATATTGCCCCCTTTTACAGCCTTAAACGCTTTGGCTATCCTTGCAGAATCACGACCAGATTTAAATATCCATTCGTCTTCCATGTGTCACAGCCTGCACTCGTACGTTACATACATTGCCGTCCAGAGTAGACATATTTATTGAGACTCGAGGGCTTACTATTGACGAATAAATACTAAATAGACATTTCGTAAGGAAAAGAAGGTTTGAAGGTGAAAGAAAAATAAAAATGTTATTCATAGAAACCAGCTTGGAGACAGTATTGTGGAAGGATGAAAGACAATGGGTGTAGTTGTGACGTGATGCTACGAAATATTTTGAGGGAGCACTGAAAGACCGAAGAAGAGTCAAGACACCTGTAGCAGACTGTATTCCCTCATAATAAAACCAGTCCACATGTAATACAAGATATATACGTCAGGCCCTATATCTCCAACTTCGAGAAGAATGTAGTAATTACAATTCCATGGTCGACTGGTAACGACAGATGGGAATATTAAGGAACGATTAGTTTAATAGGTCATGGCTTCAAAGGACTAACAAGAGCAGTGAGCAGGACAAAGTAAAAATTTGTAGGAGTCGGCTTCGGAGAAGATCAGTTTGGCTTCAGGTAGGTTGGTATGTTGTTTGGGGGAAGAGACCAAACAGCGAGGTCATCGGCCTCATCGGATTAGGGAAGGATGGGGAAGAAAGTCGGCTGTGCCCTTTCAAAGGAACCATCCCAGCATTTGCCTCGAGCGATTTAGGAAAATCACGGAAAACCTAAATCAGGATGGCCGGACGCGGGATTGAACCGTCGTCCTCCCGAATGCGAGTCCAGTGTGCTACTACTGCGCTACCTCGCTCGGTACTTCAGGTAGCAGTGAAGGGATATGGACATGCGAAAGCTTATCTATCTTATACAACCTGTACAGAAACAAGACGGTAGTTATGAGAATCATAGGACTTGAAAGACAAAAAGCTTTTGTCAGGGATGTGAGATAACGTTTCAGCCTATATCTGATGTATTCAATCTGTACACTGGGCAAGCACTAAAAGTGGACGGTGGAAAAATGCGGTAACTATGTTCGTTCGGTTATTAGTTTTATTCTATTTTATCTTTTGCCAGATAACAGTCTGGATAATTGACTAATCTGGCCTTGTAACAACAATCAAAACGCCCTTGCTGTGCTGGCGGTGCAAACGACTGAAAGCAAGGGGAAATTACAGTGGTAATTCTCGAGGACAAGTAGCTCCACTGTTTGGTTAAAAGCTGAAGACATTTTCTTGAGTAAAATATTCCAGAGGTAAAATAACCCCCATTAGGGTCTCCGGGTGGGGAATACCCAGGAGAATGTCGTCACCAAAAGAAACAAAACTAGCATTCTACAGGTCGGAGCATAATCGCAGAGGTAGATTAGAAAATTTAAAAAGAGAAATGAATAAGTTGAAGTGATATGCAGTGGGAATTAGCGAAATTTGGTGGCAGGAGGAACAAAACACGTAGTCAGGCGAATAAAGTGATATAAATACAGAATCAAATAGGGATAATGCAAAAGTATGTTTAATAATGAATAATAATATAAATGCAGGTAAGCTACAATCAACAGCGTAGTGAACGCATTGTTATAGCCAAGACAGATGCGAAGTTAACACCTACGACAGCAGTACAAGTTTACGCGCTAACTAGCTCTGCGATGACGAAGAGATTGAAGAAATATATGAGGAGATAAATGATGTTATTTAGACAGTTAAGGGAGACGAAAATTTAATTGTGGTGGGGCCTGGAATTCGATAGTAGGAAAAGGAAGAGAAGGACAGGTAGCAGATGAATATAGACTTGAGGAAAGGAATGAAATAGGTAGCCGCCTGATAAAACCTGAACAGAACATAATTAGGTCATCGCACTTGGTTAAGAATCATGAAAGAATGTGGTATACGTGGAAAAAACCAGGAGACACGGAAAGATTTCAGATTGATTATGTACTGTTATGACAGATATTTCGGCAGCAGATTTTAAATTGTAGGATATTTCTAGGGGCAGATGTGGACTCTGACCACAATGTATTGCTTATGAACTGTAGATTAAAGCTGAAGGAATTGCAAAAAGTCAGGAAACTAAGGACATGGGACCTGGATAAGTTGAAAGAAGCAGAGGTTGTTAAAAGTTTCAGAGGATGCATTAGAGAAGGGATAGTTATAACAGGGGAAAGGAACACAGTAGAAAACAAACGGGTAGCTTTAACAGATGAAATAGTGATGGTACTAGACGATCAAATAAGTAAAAAGACTAGGCCTAGTGCAAATCATTGAGTAACACAGGAGATAATGAATTTAAGTGATGAAACGAGAAGATTTAAAAACGGAGCAAATGAAGCAAATGAATGAGAATAAAATGATCTAAAAGTGAGACTGGCAGAAGGTGCATAATGGCTAAGCAGGAAAAAATGGTATCAGTGACATAGGACAGTCGACACAGTTATTCTATTACCGAGTCCTACAACAGGCAATTTATCGGGGACTGAAATAAAATATAAGCCAATGGATACGTAATCCCCACGCAACGAGCAGGTGCTTCATGTTTACTCCACAGTAAAACCTGTTAAAATCGAAAAAATAAATCATTTTTCATTTGAAGTACACGTGCCTTTTTTCTGGGACCGAGACAAAACTGTACGCGACAAACACAAACTGAGATCAAATATGGCTTCAGTTGCCAAAAGCCTTAAGACTAAGCTATTATCTAACAAAAATATCCAAGAATATCTTTCAGTTGGTATTGCTATTGACAGATTTCATAAAGATACGAAGCTGTTAAAAATATTACGGTTAGAATTGCGTATTTGAACATTCTCTAACAAGAATGTAAATGAATGTAGAAATTCTTCCCTGTGATTTTGATAAATCCGTTCAGTTGTATTTCACGAAATGAAGGGTAGCTGCAAGCTGGCACAATGTTACAAGTACGAGGGCACCCGCGGTCAATGTTAATTCGAACTAAATAGTGACATTTTGATCGCCTTTGCAACGATATTCTTCAAGGAGCCATGAAGTGGATTTATGTTTAAAATGACAGAGTCTAGTGCGCATAAGGACTCTGAATTGACACAACACTGTTCTTGTCCTTACTATAGAAAACAATTCGAATAATTGCTAACAGAGACTGCTACGGTTCTTCAGGATATAACATATGTCTAGGTGGCACTGCATTTCAAAGTACCGAACTCATCCTCCGTATGAACATTCATGTTTAACTGTCACATGTTTTACCAACCACTTGACGCAAATGTCGGGATGAGCCACCGTTCACATTTCCTTGTTACTCTTTAAACTGATTGCCTCCACCGGTCTAATTGAAATTGATATCTCTGGGAGCAAAGATCTCACCCAGGCTTTTTTTATGGCGTGTCATCGAATGTGGTAGACCGTGGCAAATTCTTTGATATACCAGATTAGTGAAAAACCGTGGTTATGGGCGCGGCTCCTGCATCCTTTCCACACTACAGACAAAAGCACGAATGAAGCAAGGGGGCTACTGCGAGGAGCGATCACAGTCATGGAACGGAAACACAGTAGGAATGAGCGCCCCGACAGTAGTCGTGGCTTGCCACCAATAGGCTGCGGTCGGTGGAGGCGGGAAGGGTGAGGGGGGGGGGGTTAGAGTGAGAGGGCGCCCTCACGGCAGAACGTGTAAGACAAGATGGGTCTGGAGCAGTTGTTAGATCGACTACTGCTGCTAAAATGGCAGGTTATCAAGATTGAAGTGAGTCTCAACGTGGTGTTATAGTCACCGCACGAGCTATGGGATACAGCATCTCTGAGGTAGCAATAAACGAGTGTTACGTGAATATCAGAAATCCGGTAAAATATCAGATCTTCGACATCGCTGCTGCTGGAAAACGATCCTACAAGGACGGGACCAACGACGGCTGAAGACAATCTTTCAATGTGACAGAAGTGCAACCCTTCCGTAAATTGAAACTTCCTGGCAGATTAAAACTGTGTGCCGGACCGAGACTCGAACTCGGAACATTTGCCTTTCGCGGGCAAGCGCTCTACCAACTGAGCTACCCAAGCACGACTCACGCCACGTTCTCACAGCTTTACTGCTGCCAGTACCTCGTCTGCTACCTTCCAAACAACCTTCGGAAAATTGCTGCGGATTTCAAAGCTGGACCTTCAGCAAGTGTCAGGGTTCGAACCATCCACGAAACATGGGCTTTCGGAGCCGAAGGTCCACTCGTGTACCCTTGATGACTGCAAGACTTAAAGCTTCACGCCTGATCTGGACCCGCCAACATCGACATTGGAATGTTGATGACTGCAAACATGTTGCCTTGTCAGGCCGAATGGATGGACGTGTACGGGTTTGGAGACGACCTCATGAAGCCATGAACCGTGCATGTCAGCAGTGGAATGTCCAAGCTGGTAGGGGCTCTGTAATGTAGTGAGGCGTGTGCAGCTGCAGTGATATGGACCCCTTATACCTCTAGATACGACTTTGACAGGTGACACGTACATAAGCATCCTGTCTCATCACCTGCATCCATTCATGTCCATTGTGTATGCCGACGGACTTGGGCAGTTCCAGTCGGACAATGCGACACCCCACACGTCCAGAATTGCCACAGAGTAGCTCCAGGAACACTCTTCGGAGTCTAAACACTTAATCTGGTCACCAGACTCCTCAGATATTAACATTATTGAACATATCTGGGATGCCTTGCAGCGTGCTGTTCAAAAGAGATTTACACCAACTCGTACTTTTCCGGATTTATAGACAGCCCTGCAGATTTAATGGTGTAATATTAGTGGAATCCCTACTACGTCTTGCTGTGGCAGTTCTGAGAGCTCGCGGGGCCCTACACGATGTTAGGCAGGTGTACCAGTTTCTTTGGCTCTTTAGTGTATTTACGAGCGAAAACAGAGTCTCCGAAAGAAAGAGAAAACAGATAAAGTAAAAACCATTGTCAGGAAATAACAAGGATCCGTCAACTAATATTTTAAACAGAACTGAACACGATATACATAGAAGGCAGTGTATGACTTACAAGGCGATAAATCATTTAATAAAACTGAAAAAGGAGACCACATATCTAAATATAACATCAGAAGATGAGGGGATAGTACATCATAATCAGCGAGCATTAGAGTAGGCTATCCCTGTAACGGATAAGATATATGACGATTATCACAAGAACTAAACGAGGCCACGAATGAAAAAAAAGGAGTAATGCAGCAGGAGCCAGTGACACTCAGTCACTTCAATACAGGGGATTATTTTAAAGCTTAGACTTATTAATCTGAAGAATATGTACTGGAAAAGACGCCAGATTCCAAAAACCATGGGCAGCTGCAGATGTCTCTATAAAAGTTCAACGAAGTGAATGCAGTAACTACTGCGGCATCTTAGCGGGCACAGCATATAAGATCTACAACAAGAAAGCTAAGATAATAACGCAACTTCTAGAAATTATTGCTGAAAGTCTGTGATGTGAGGAGCGAGACACTGTGCTGATAATATTTTAACACTTCAACAAGTAATAACATAAAAAAGAGTTCAACAGGGAAACAGAGATTGCGTTTATAGACTCAGAGAAAGCCTTCGGGCACGAAGATTTAAAAATCTTATGGAATATATTAGACAAGAAGTAATATCCTCAGAAGATAATAAAGGTGATAGAAGGCTTTTCTTGATTAACAAAAATAAGAATAAAGACTAACTAAGCTATATTAAAAGACATACCTACACCAACAAGGTGTAGCTTATCACCCACACGTTTTAAAATATACACTGACGATGTGATTAAGGCATGGAAACAAGAAACTGATTCACGCTTCACATTCATCACATGACGGTGACAATCTTGTGATCGTACAGGATAGCGAAACTTTCGTGCAAAGATCCATCAGCAGCCATTATGAAGTTTATGAAGAATTCATATGAAAATATCTATTCCAAGAAACAAATGTGGCGGTATTGAAATGAAAAGAACCACTGAGGACTAAGATTATGAAAGGAAACAAAGGAAGAGTACAAATTACTCACTCCATTTACTTGGGAAATATTGTAAGCTACAACAATGAACTCGACATTGACTACAGACTGCAGAAATATTAAATGATATGTTAAACGATCAATAGAGCAATACTAATAAAGTTATGAAAGATAGAGATTAAGTTATACAAGGTAATGACCGTCCCAACATTGCTGTTTTGATGTGAAAAATGAACAAACTGAAAAGCAAGAATATAGAACGCAAGTGGCAGATATGGAATTTTTAAGAGGAGTGGAGAGCTCTACAAGAGTATATAGAACAAGAAACGAAGGGCAGAGATCGGGCTATATGCTATAAATAAGCAGATGGAGTCTATCGGACGAAACTGGCTAGAACATATGCAACAAATCCAAGGTTCGAGGTTACCAAAACGAGCCTTTGATTTCAGACCTATAGGTACAAGATCCGTGGGAAGGATAAAAACGAGACACCTGGATAGAAAGCAAAAGCTATTAACATTCTACAGCTTTATTCTTCGTGTATACATATTTATTTCTGAAAACACACACCCTAGTAACGAAAAGAGACGAGTTTGTTGATAGCGTCAGTATACAGTGTTTCACAATCTCACCTTTGCCTGCACCACTTCATTACTATCAAAGTGAAGTCCTCTAGTAGGCAGTCGGCTGCAAATATGTCGATATGAAAGACGAAGAATGTTAATAAAAATGTTTTAAGAGTTAACATATAAATTACGGTGCCATTACTTGCCAGCATGTCTTTATACTTCAAACACCAAGCAGACCTATGGCGTAGATCATGACAAGAGAAATTCGTAAATAAAGGACTTACAACCTTCCGCCACGTACAGTACGATAGGTTTCTACATCTACGTCCATACGCGGCAAGCGACCTTACGGTGGGTGGCGGAAGGTTCTTTGTGTTCCATACGTTACGAAGCGTAGACGCGGGGTCCGAAGAGTAAGTTCTGTCCGTCTTGACTCACCCTGAAGCGCAGCGGCCCGACGGGCGGCTTGGCGTAGGGTATGCGGTAGAAGGCGTGGAAGGGCCGGCCATGGCTGGACACGCGGCTGGCGCCCCTCAGGGCGCCCTGCCTGGTGCGCACCACCTCGCCGGCTGCCGCTACGCCGCTCAGAGAACCCGCCACCACCTCCAACACCAGCAGTGCTGCACAAGAAGCGCTTCACACTCCAGCCGTGGTCTGCTGTCAGCCGGTGGCCGCAGCTTGCTCCGCATTTTAATGGATGCCACACTCCAAAGTCACGGCCCTTGACAATGCTTTGTTGCTTTTCGCGTACTCTACCCATGACCAACCACGGCCGCAAACTGCAACTCAACCTAGTGTTACGCAATGCAAAGGATTCTACACGAAACCGCTTATCTGAAATGTGTTGTCAGCGCTGTTGGTAACCAAGCATGCCAGACAGGAACTAGGGATCTGAATGAATGTGGTAGTGAATGGTATTGTCGATCCTCAGAACCTTAGCACCGACCACATTAAAATATAAGAAATAAATTTGTCACTATAGTCGAGATAACCGTCTTGAGAGATTCAGAAATTGTTTAGATAATTAAGATAACTCTTATTTATTGTTACATCTCAGTTGCACATTTTTAATTACATTGCATGTTTCGATCACTCTCGATTACCTTCAGATGTAACACAAAGGAAAACTAAAGAAGTCTCATTTAATATATTACAATACGTAGAAAAGACAAGAATTATACATATTCGCAACTAAGCAGAAGCAAATGCTATTATCCGTAATATTCCCACACTGTTCTCTATAACTTCAGTTGTTGTGCATAGTTTCGCTTCTGTAATTCATTGTCTTTGATTTTTAACGGCTTTATACTTTCAATGTTTTCAAAATTCGCAATATATAATGACACTTCATGCAGCTCTAGGTTCTCAACATAATCCCAGTTTCGTACGTTTAAGATCTTCATGATTTCACTATTTATATGTCCAATGTTCCAGCTCTATAATTTTTGATACTTTAAGGAAATAAAATTATGCGATTTTATTTTTCTATTTCGATAGTAATAACTTATGACTTCATACTTTCAAAGTTTCACTCTTTGAAAAGCTGCAGATACTAATTCAGCTTTTATAATCAACTATATTACCCCCTTTTACAGTTTTACACATCCATTCTGGTATCTTAACAGAAGATTTTTTACATTATCGTTTTTTTGCAGTTTCCGTATAAGATCATAATACCATCCCTCCCACCGTCCTTCTCCCTTCCCTTCTTTGCCCGCTCTCTATCCCCCTTCTCTCCGTTTTATAATTTCACTGCCTTATGCCGTTTACATTTAACATATCCATTGTCCTACACAATTAGTGTTTCAACGAGAATTTATACATAGCTATACTTTCTATAATTTCAGCGTGACATCACGTGTTAAACTCATGACATCCACATCATCCCCTCCCGGCTCCCATTCGCGTCCCCCAATCAGCCTCACTTCCTCCACTTGCTTCCTACGTCGACCTATTTAAAACACTGATCCCAGTTGCAAAACACAGTACTCTGATATGTTGGTCTGTGTAGTCAAGACTGGTTGCTCACTCAACTACTTAGGGAAACTTTACGTTTAACTACAATTCTTGTCTTTTCGACTTTTTATAAAATATTAGATGGTACATACAGTATTTAGCTTCACTTTGTTTTAAATAAGAAGATGACCCATAGCGATCAAAACATGTTGTCTATTTACAAATGTTCAACGCAAATGGGACAACAAATGAGAATAATCTTGAATAATTTGTTGTCACATGCTGAAATTTTAAGACTGGTGTAACGATTAACTTGTTTGGCAAATTGCTGAGCAAATAATTATCATAGCTAGATGAAAAGTTTCAGGCTCACAGAAAGAAGGCCTTGATATTATTAGAACTTTCTTTTGCGATGTTGGTGGATGTTAGATAGTAAAGCAAATCAAATCTCAATATGATCTGTAGCATAATTCTGTTTAGCAGGCTGTTTGGAGTTAGGAGTCAATACGAGAGCCATTCGGAAGGTAAGGTCCGATCGATCGAGAAATGGAAATTACAGTGAAATTCCGATTAAGCTCTGCACAGATGTGTTGGGCAGTATCTCTAGTAACCCGTCGGTCGCCACACATCGCTCTTTGCAGTTTTGAGAGCACATAAACATGCCTATAAAAATTGTCTCCCACAAAGTGTGAGGGTCTGGTGAGATATTTTGCCTGAAGCTCTACAGCCCACATAACATGACTCTCATGCGAATCCTTCCTGGTGACAATTCTCGCCCGCACTCTGCAGGTGCAACGAAGATGCTCCTGCAACGTTTGATTACCGACAATACAGCCTGAAATCGGCTTCCACTGAGTTTAGTTTCTGCTCACATGACTGGCTGTTAAGACAACATTTCGGGCCAGACAACGAGCTGTAGAGCAGCTTAGGCATTTGAGATTTCGTGGAAATCACAGGTGGCTGTCTTCTATGACGATGGCATTGGAAAGTTGGTACAATGATATGGCAAATGCTAAGTCTGAGCGTCGACTGGGTAGAGACGTAGATGGAAGGTCTAGCTAACTGTTCGAAGTAAAACATTTTTAAATTTCACAGTGGTTTCTATTAGCGACCGATCGGACGTTACTCTCCGAATGGCGCTCGTATATCTCGGTCAACAGCCTACACCTTCGGGCCATCTGCACAACAGATCGGTCAAGCGGGTCGCGGAGCGAGTAGGGGCTAACCTGTAGGCCGCCGAACAGAGGCCAAGTGATACGGGCAATGACCACGGGCGTCAGACACGCAAATAGAGGTCGCGACGTAGACGGAATAGTTTATTGCGCATAGAAATATGATTGAAAATAGCATGAAGAGTATTCTACTGCGGGCAGCTCATTTAATGCTGCGCACAGACCACAAAGGTGTCTTCACTGCGTTAGCCGCTGAGAGCAACCGCTCTCCACAATCATGGGCGTCTTTTGGTGCATACAGGAAGATGCATCGCAATGCACCGCCGCTACACCATCGTGTCCTCCTCGTGGGGCAACCAATATGCTCTGGGCTACTACCTACGATGCCGTATCAACAGTTTCGATCTGTATGTTGTAATGTTTGTTGACTTTGACTGTAATACTGTAAAACTTCTCACCTGTTATGGACGCTGACTATCAATTGTTTATGTCTAACTTCAGTAAACAAAATTGACAAACCTGTCTGTTCTCTGAATCACTCAAGTTGGCTTATGTGTTGTTCCATGCCGGCTTTCCGCCAGACTAGTTAGTGGAGGTATTAACTAGTGTTCTGTTACAATAGCACTTCTGCCAAGAGTTATCTTGTTGTCTGGGCATTTAACCAGAAAATATTTCTTATTATTGTAATTCGGCTGTAAGACAGTTATTATTTCTTATTTCGGTCTCCAGCCATGGACACCGGCACCAAAACGGGATTTGCATACTGGCAGAAAATAAACTTCATTTCTTTACGTCCCGAGGACTGCTCTTGTCCGATGCAGGAGGAGACATGTTTCATTCAAACTGAAACAAAAAGTTGATCAACTTCTATCTAATAACTGATGTGGTGATAAACCGCCGCATTAGAAGATCTTGAATGCTTCGTGCTCTGCAGCTAGTGGAAATTTCTTAAATGATGTGACCTGCATTCAACATGTGAAATAGCCGGTCTAGAATATGCTAGTAGAACCAAAAGTCAGTGTCAGATATATGTTCAGTAACATTAATGTGGCCATATGTCGAAAGACTCAATATCCAATCACTGCAGACCGCTACCAGATACGCAGTAAGAGAGCCAGTGAGGTTCTGGAGGGTAGCAACAAGGCTGTAGTCCTAAGCTCACTCCAGTGGCGTGGCCAGCTGCGATTGTTTTCTCCGATGAAGTTCCATGAAGCGAGCACCCTGATCGAGATGGTCCCACAGATTCTCGATTGGGTTTAAATCCAGGAAGTTTGGCGGCCAGGGGACTACGGTAATCTAATCCCGGTGTCTTCGAACCATGTACGTACACTGCGACCCGGCGGGGTGGCCGAGCGGTTCTAGGCGCTACAGTCTGCTATCGGGCGACCGTTACGGTCGCAGGTTCGAATTCTGCCTCGGGCATGGATGTGTGTGATGTCCTTAGGTTAGTTAGGTTTAAATAGTTCTAAGTTGTAGGGGGCTGATGACCACAGCAGTTAAGTCCCATAGTGCTCAGAGCCATTTGCACCATCGTACACTGCGAGCTACGTGACACTTTGCATTATCCTGCTGTTAGATGTCATCATCCCGAAGAAGAAGAAACTGCGTGACCTCAAGGATGCACACTTGGGTTTCTCGATTGTGCCTTTCAGAACAACGAGATCATTCAGGGAATGTTACGAAAACATTCCTCAGACCATAACACACTTCCTGGGTGAACAGTGTTTGCTTTCAGAGGTTTCACGCCGTAAACACTAACAGCCATGTGACAGAAGTAGCATAAAACTTGATTCATCTGAAAAGGCCACTCAGTGGAGGCCCAGTTACTATGCTGGCGTAGAGATTCCAGTCTTCTTCGCTGGTGAGCAGCATTCATCGTGGGGCATGAACCAGGCGCCTGTTGTGGAGACCCATAGGCAGCAACGTTTTCTGAACGGTCGTTGTTATTTCCTTGGTTCATTTGTGTAGTCTGTTGATCATCTGTTACACGTCTATTCGCCCGTAGGCGTTTACACAGCTGAAGTTTACCCTTGCCTGTAGTGTACCACTGTTGCCTTGGATCCGGTTTTGTATATCACCATTTTGATATGTAGGGAATACTTTAACCACAGACGTTTCGGAAATGCTTCCACCCTTGGTCCGAAAGTCAATGATCATGCCATTGTGGACGACAGATAAATCGCTCCGTCTCCGCATTACGACAAGGTTGGTTCAAATGGCTCTGAGCACTATGGGACTTAACAGCTTAGGTCATCAGTCCCCTAGAACTTACAACTACTTAAACCTAACTAACCTAAGGACATCACACACATCCATGCCCGAGGCAGGATTCGAACCTGCGACCGTAGCGGTCGCGCGGTTCCAGACTGACGCGCCTAGAACCGCTCGGCCACACCGGCCGGCGCATTACGACAAGGACTGCACCGTTTACCGCATCCCCGACGCACCCTACACCTACTGTTAGCGCTGATGACTGCCGTCTGTGATTGGTTATTGTACGTTGACTTCGAATGTATAGAATGTTCACTTTAAGGGACGCAACCACTTTAGAAGGTTAAAAAAAATCCGAATTTTTTATTCCATAAATCGTTAGCTTAACCACCCAGTAACAAACTGTCAAAATTACAATGAAACTAATACCCCTAGCTGCATACAGGCATTAATATAAGTCAACAGTTGAAAATGTTTGCCCCGACCGGGACACGAACCCGAGATCTCCTGCTTTCATGGCAGAAGCTCTGTCCATCTGAGCCATATATATATCCTAAGAACAGATACCATCTTCATATATATACACTGTCAAAATTCAAAGTGAAATTCCCATTCGTTTAGATTTTATGAGCATAGAACCGAGTGCACATTGGGTACAGGAGGAAATTATTCCAATAGATGAAGATTTACCAAGGGATGAATTACTGGAGAGACGTTTAGGTGGACACCAAAAAAATGCGAATGAAAATTTTAATTCCACTGTTTGACGATTGCCTCCTAAACACTTGCATCGTATGTAGCAACGGGCTTATTCACAGAAGGAAGCTCATCTCTTCTGCTGGTCATGAACGAGGCAGGAATTGTAGCAGACACGCAAAGCTTCAATTATGCCGAACAAATGGATAACCAGTTGGTGAGCCGGCAGAATCGACGTAGTTCACTGGAATCGAAAGAAGGTCAGAAAGAACGGAAAGCACTGCTGCAAGCGCAGAACGAAGCCTGTGAGGAAGATGAAGGATTACTATATGGTGCTGGAATCGCAGGATGAACGATAAGCATTTTACATTATTGTTAACTTCCTTGAATTTCTAATTTCATAGAATTCACTTTTCAAACGTGTTTATCGCGAAATGACTTTTTTCGCATTTGCGTGCAGTCAAAAGTACAGAACAAATCATTATGAAAATTGATAGTATGATTCTTAATAAAATTATGAACTATATAAAGCAATTTGTGAGATGATATGATTTTAAGGGTATTTTTCTTTGCACAATCATAGCAAAAAATCATGAAAATCCAAGTAAATTGTTCCAACGCCTGCAAAATTTTTAATTTTCATTATTTTCACATGCATTGAGGTTCATATTTTTAGAAAAGATGTTATTAATGTAAAATCAATACTTTACTGATTTCAGATGAAAATCGAAATGGCTACACTACACACAATTGGAGAGCTATACCCACAACCTTAAGCGGTCATTACAGCATAACTTAGCAAAAAATTCTCTAAAAACTGTTGTACACATGAATGAAATGATATCAAAATTTGATTAAATTCTAATTAATTCTTCCCACCCAAAAAAATCTGTTGCTTTTTGTGTATAACCCGTTTCATGTCTCTTATCCCCACTGGCTTCCTCAAATTTTGGCAGAGGTCCTTGAAGTTCAGAATATCTCAGTCTATTCCTAGTCTTCGAACATTCCCAATTTTCTGATAAAACCTGTGATGTTGTTCAGGAGTTAGTATTTCAGATTACTTCCGAAGGCTGTTTTCCATAGTACGAAATAGTCGATCTGCAGGTGAATAGGAGTGACCACGCACTGAAAATGTAATGTGTACCTCCTTTACTGAATCTGGAGAACTTTTTACCAGTAACCAGTTGAGAGAATGAACTACATGAGGGTTCCTGTTTTGTCCAGCGCAGTCATTGCACAGTCTTATTTTTTATGTGTTTTCTTCATATATATCAACATAGAGTTTAATGTGACAGTTGCCGTGCATAACACGCCTCACCAATAGCGAGTTTTGGCATGGGTTGGACTTGCTGCAGATCAAAGCATAACTGCAAGCTACTTTTGTTTGCATGACCATCTTCCGCAGCAGCTGTTAACATCTCTTACTGTGGTTGTCTGTTTACAGCTGACTGCAATCTAATTAAAAAGAATTACACCAGACGAGTTTCGCTTTTATTTACAAAGCATCTTCTGTGGTTATTCCATAAATTGGATACATATGTTTGTACATTTTTAGATTGTTTTAGCTTAAAACAGCGTTTTCTTTATAAAGTTGTTCTGCAAGCTACTTACGGTGTTTCTTTACATAATCCGCTGCTTCCCTCCTTGCTAGCACTGGTTAGTTTCGACAGGCTTTGTTTGTTTCACATCTGTACTTCGCAGTTTTTGGCGTTCTGCAGTATTTCCTGCTCTGTACGATTTACAAAACAAACGAACAGGCATAAACACTGTGGCAGTGCGGAATGAAAAACAGTTTAAGAAAGTAAGTTGCACAATGTCGGCACTAGTACAGTGTATATCCACCTTTCGCAGCAATGCAGGCTGCTATTCTCCCATGGAGACCATCGTAGAGATGCTGGATGTAGTCCTGTGGAAAGGCTTGCCATGCTATTTCCACCTGGCGCCTCAGTTGGACCAGCGATCGTGCTGGACGTGCAGAACGCGTGAGACGCCGCTTCATCCAGTCCCAAACATGCTCAATGGGGGACAGATCCGGAGATCTTGCTGGCCAGGGTAGTTGACTTACACCTTCTAGAGCACGTTCGGTGGCACGGGATACATGCGGACGTGCATTGTCCTGTTGGAACAGCAAGTTCCCTTGCCGGTCTAGGAATGGTAGAACGATGGGTTCGATGACGGTTTGGAAGTACCGTGCACTATTCAGTGTCCCCTCGACGATCACCAGAGGTGTACGGCCAGTGTAGGAGATGGCTCCCCACACCATGATGCCGGGTGTTGGCCCTGTGTGCCTCGGTCGTATGCAGTCCTGATTGTGGCGCTTACCTGCACGGCGCCAAACACGCATACGACCATCATTGGCACCAAGGCAGAAGCGACTCTCATCGCTGAAGACGACACGTCTCCATTCGTCCCTCCATTCACGCCTGTCGCGACACCACTGGAGGCGGGCTGCACGATGTTGGGGCGTGAGCGGAAGACGGCCTAACGGTGTGCGGGGCCGTAGCCCAGCTTCATGGAGACGGTTGCGAATGGTCCTCGCCGATACCCCAGGAGCAACAGTGTCCCTAATTTGCTGGGAAGTGGCGGTGCGGTCCCCTACGGCACTGTGTAGGATCCTACGGTCTTGGCGTGCATCCGTGCGTCGCTGCGGTCCGGTCCCAGGTCGACGGGAACGTGCACCTTCCGCCGACCACTGGCGACAACATCGATGTACTGTGGAGACCTCACGCCCCACGTGTTGAGCAATTCGACGGTACGTCCACCCGGCCTCCCGCATGCCCACTATACGCCCTCGCTCAAAGTCCGTCAACTGCACTTACGGTTCACGTCCACGCTGTCGCGGCATGCTACCAGTGTTAATGACTGCGATGGAGCTCCGTATGTCACGGCAAACTGGCTGACACTGACGGCGGCGGTGCACAAATGCTGCGCAGCTAGCGCCATTCGACGGCCAACACCGCGGTTCCGGGTGTGTCCGCTGTGCCGTGCGTGTGATCATTGCTTGTACAGCCCTCTCGCAGTGTCCGGAGCAACTATGGTGGGTCTGACACACCGGTGTCAATGTGTTCTTTTTTCCATTTCCAGGAGTGTATGTACCCAGTTTACAGAACAACCACGAAAGATGCTTTATAAATGAAAGCGAAACGCGTCTGGTGTAATTCTGTTTAATTAGATTGCACTCAGTGCAAGACGGATAATCTGTAGTAACAGATAAAGGTAAGGTATAGAGCAGTTCATCTTTCATAAATTTGTAAAACTTTTTAGGTCTCACTTTATGAGGTGCAAGCTCTGCTGGCGCCTTTTGTCTTTTGAGCAATACTTTAGTTAATTTTATTTCATGTTTCATTCTAAGCAGTAACTACAAACATCTACTGCAGGGTCGTCAAGCCCGAAATTAAATTATTTTGAGAATATGTTGCAGAAGAACCACTTTTTTTAATTTTAATGAATCAGGGACACTTTCATTATACATTTTAAAAAGTTTTGTGATATTTAAGTCTGCTATAGTGACTTTCCGTAGCCCTCAAATTTGTGATGAATTGTATCATAGTATCTTTCTCTGCAAAGTTTTGTTTTGTTCTGCGATCCTCTCATCTTTTCTCACAAATGACATGACCAGCAAGTACTGAGGAAGCAATGCTATTAAGTCGAGTTTTTTCTACACCGAACAGAGCTCTCGAAATCTTGGAACACTCATACTGTCTACTCTCACCTGAAACTTTGTAGTTAGGGTCTTCAATTTTCCATCCTCGTCGTTTTCGACTGGAGGCAACCATAAATGAAGACAGTATCATGTCCTGCTGCAGTTTTTTTAAGTGTCTTTTATCCTACTTCGGATTAGATGGTGGTACAGCATTTGAATCTTCCCTCTTTATGTCCACAAGGATGCTCAAACTATAGCATTTCAGGGTCCTTATCACTGCATCTGAAAGAGTTAAATAGTATACGTTTAAGTAGATTCCTATCCAAAACTTAAAGGGAAACACGTAGTTAGTATGTGTAGTAAAATCAATTTAGAAGACAATCCCACAAAAAATTATCTTTTAAAACATCTTACATCTGACCTTCAACCAATTATTAACAGTTTTGCAACTGGAATACTTGACCTTGAAACAAAACACAGACACTTGAAGACAAGTCGGCGTAAAGAGGACGAATTGTTAGCTAAAATCAACACTGAAGTTCCGAGTGCTATAGTTACACAAATAAAAGAACAGAACGAACACAATGGTAAGAGAAATCAGCAAACTAGCGGAAACTTTGACACTAACTTCTGAAGAACATAAAGAACAATTTTTTACGCTAATAAACAACACAGCATTAGCTGACACGAGCTTAAACAGTGAAACAAATTCGTGCACTGACAAACTTGAAAAACTATCCAAAGAAATCAATGCAATACTCGTTGCAACTCATGGTGAAAAAGAAATCGAACATCTGGTTATCCCAACCTGTGAAGAACACGAATAAAGAGCATTGGCCGAAACTCAGAAAACATTTCACTAGTCTGGTCGTCACGTATAGAGAAACTTGAAGCTTTGAAACAGTTTACAGACGGTCATGTAAGACTTCTGGAACAACCGCTTACACATAGTGAAAGAAAATTTAAGTGCGATGATCTTGGTCATTCTCATTTATATTTTGGAATTTTAGGTATCTGTGTGTGTTCATGAATTTATGTAACTTTTCAAGACAACACATTTTCTATCGCAGTCGAAACAGTGAACAGGCTCGGCTGCATACCAACGGAGCTTTGTGGATACAGAAAGCTTACAGTTACGTTCACAAATATTTTTGTACAGACAGTTTAGACGATTATTTTCTTATGAAAAATGCACTTACGCACCTGATAGTGAACAATTTTAGCGCAATTATACTGAGCGCTGGAACAAAATAACTACGAAAAAAGTGACAATCTGAATTCCATGCCTTTTATTACGTTCAAATGTATGTATGGGGAACCATTACACTTGCTTGTATACATCTGTTGGCGAACGATGCCTCCCCGAGCTGGCTGTTAACTATTCTTCAAGTTTTTGGTACATTAGTCTTCTCTTACTATTGTATTGGTCGATAAGTACAGGGAACTTTCTTCTACTACCCTAATGTATATATGTTGAAAGTAATTTTTAGTGATTTGAGAGCTACGATCGTCCCAGGAATTTTGCTCTAATACGAAATTTTTGGAAGTGAAACACAAAGTGGCGAAACAAATACAACGTTTACAGATAGCAGTAGCTGTCGTGAGCTATAAACTGAGAGATTTAGTACTAATTCTGATGAGATCTGCAAATTAACGAGATAGTGGTTGCATTGTCCAAATGGAAAGTCTGTTTTGCAAATAATAGTCGTACTGATGAATTGCAAGTGTATGAAGGATTTTCTTCAAGATCAAGAAATAATTACAGATTATTAAAGGTAAGATTGTGTTGTCTGAAGGAAATTGTCAGTGCCCGAGATAGTATGTATTTTTGTGGGGCTTTCTTTTTGTGATTAGTTGTGCAGTAATGAAAGGCTTGTTTGCTCCGTAGTGCCATTTATGAAGTGTGAGTGTGGACTGGTTCACGTGTAAGCATTGATTAATGAACAGAGCAGTGAGTATTTACTATTTATTATTACGAGGATATTACAAGATGTGAGGTTATTGTGATGATAATACAGTAGAGATTAATACGTTGACGGTCTTAGTGATTATTAATGATGATGATTATGAGGATGATGACGATAACATAACATAAAGATGCTATGGTTACGAATTTCGACGTATTATGTGGAATAATTGGGTAATGGTTAGGAACTGTTTTTGCTGAAGTTGATTTTTCTTTGCATGGATGTATTTCGTTAGCTTGCATGTAGTAAAGGGAGGGTGATAAACGGTAATGTGGTTAGTAGCAAAACGGAGGTCGGAAATGGTAAGCAACGCTTGTGTAGTAAAAGGCAACAGAATTATATTTTCTTGTGGTGGTACCCATATGATAAAACTACGTGTCACTGCAAGCTTATGTCTTTCAATTCCAGTCAAGACATTAATAAAAATGGCAAAGGTAATGTTAATCAGAAGACTGGGAGGAGCTGTGGTCTAAATAACAACTGATTTATTCATTCTTAACATCACATGACAAAAGATGGCTAAAGAAACAGCAAACAACATTCTTTATTCGACAAACCCTTTCAGTGATATGGGGTCTATGGTGAACAAAGTGGTCAGCTGTGGATCAACACACGACACTAAGCAGAACTACCAGCTTTACCTGACTTCATGCATGTGAATCCGTGGTATGGCCCAAAAACTACGCTATTATCAAACATGTATATTGTACTATTCCATAAAGAAAAATATGGCTTCAAAGAACAGTGCGCTGAGAAGCATATATTGAAGCCCTACACCTTAGCAGCGAATACTTTACCCTTCTGCTGGTCAGGACGGCACACCACGATGCACTCGGCTACTGCACTCATGGACACTGACAATCTGTTATTAAAAGCACATGCCCGTAAGAATGCAAATACGCGGTCTCGCGTTTGACTGATTCGGAATGCAGATACTTCCCTATGAGCCTATGAAACCCCAGTGGATTCCATTGTGCAGGTGGATCCATTTGCTGGTCTGCCAAACCATATTGACTCTGTGCCATGACTATGCATGATGGAATACGTCAATGTTTAGACAGCTGACTCAAAACAAATAAGTACAACCGCAAATCACTCGTTGTGTGCGTGATGCAAGAAGCAGTACCTCTGACAGTTCATATAGTGACTGACACAGGCTATAAGTGGCACACTAACGAGTACTCAAGACTTGCCATTCCTTACTAGTTTAACGACAGTACAAGAGAGAGCACTTCTCTTTCCCTCAGCATTCTTCGTCAGATCGATAGCATTTACATCTTAGACACCTCCCACATTAGCACAAACCAATCACGAGCTGGAGCGTGGCATTTGAAGCTAGGAGACCACCCCCTGCTCCGCATACACAGATCTGACCAACCAGTGACTTTAAAAATTAATTGGGAGAAAAGGAAAAAAGATTCAGCTTTGCAGCCTCTTTCCCACGCATTTAGGCCGTGTCTTTGCTAAAAGCCTGACCTGGATGGAACCACAGCCCTCTATAAAAAGATCGTTATATCCCCTGTTGTGTCCATTTCGAACTTTGCAAAAAAAGACCATAAACCCGCTAAAAGCCTCATGCCTTCACCAACACCTTTTGTAGCACAGTCTGGACGCCTGGGCGCCACTGACCAGAAATTTTCAGAAACTCACAGCCATCTCCTGCCTAGCAAGGGCCCATCCCTTGCTTCAATGCTGGTCATCAATGCTTTGCCCATGGCTCCAACGATTCCTTGGCGCTAGTTAGCCTACCAGCCGGTCGGAGTGGCCGTGCGGTTCTAGGCGCTACAGTCAGGAGCCGAGCGACAGCTCCGGTCGCAGGTTCGAATCCCGCCTCGGGCATGGATGTGTGTGATGTCCTTAGGTCAGTTAGGTTTGATTAGTTCTAAGTTCTAGGCGACTAATGACCTCAGAAGTTAAGTCGCAGAGTTCTCATAGCCATTTGAACCATTTTCAGCCTACCTGGGCGCGGCCGACGACCGACCGGCACCATCCAATGTGTCTGCACAATGAGACCAACGGTCTGGGCAGTCCAAAAACTTGTTCACCTCGGCCCTTAGACACTGTATGCTTTTACTGCAGTCAATTAACTTGGCACCCTCTTCTTTGAACGCAGGTGAAGCTTACCAGTATTCCTTCACTAGAGCACACAAGACTGTTAACTATTGCAAACCATTTCATCATATGAATGCAGTCAGATCGTATCCAGTATAGTAACCAAGTAATAAAGATCATCTTCCCCAAGAACATTAAGCAGCATGACACCGTATCAGAAGTGAGAGTGCCCTGATTCGAAAATATTAATTGCGTTACAGCGCACAGCTACTGCTATGGCACCACATGCGAGAGCGACTCCAGTCGTGAGGCAGATAACTTTTGTCAAGAATCGGGGGAATACAGTCGCGCAACAAACTTCATTTATTGCCTAACAACTCGAGCGATTTGCTGCCATGATGCGAACGCTAAACAAACTGCTCGAGAAGTGTATCTTTTTTTTTTTTTTACGTTTGTGCTCGAAAAATGTTTTTGCAAAGATATGGCTCAGCATTGATTACTACTCTGTACTCTGTTGCACTATTTCAGTATATGGTTCTTCACTGACCTTTTTGTCATTTGTTTTTGTGTTGAACGTTTTGTGATTTGTCTTTGTGGTAGTGTCTACTTTCTTCTTGATACTGATGAGTGACACTGTTTTTCTGATTTGTATACAGCTACATGCGCTCAAGATTTAACTTTTACTGAATTCTGTACAACTAACCTAGCTTTCCTTTGTCTAACAGATAAACTTTACATATGTATGAAACGATGTCATAACAGTATAGGTGTGCAGAAAATTTTAAATTCTTGGGAAGTGAAGTTGCAACTTATGACTCACAAGGTGTGACGTGGATAGAAAGTATTCTTAATAAGAGAAAGGAAATACAGAAATTATGTGGGTTACTAATGATGATGTTTTTCTTACTTTTCAGCTATATACATGATGATTTCTTTTTAAGTTTTAGGTTTCATTCTTTTGCCATGGCTTTGTGTAAGATTATTTTATGCAAGTGTGATATTGCATACTGTCTTCTTGTATTTACACATTATGTAATATAGTAAGATGTATTGCTTTAACATAAAGGATCTTCAGCTTTCTCTTTTATAATTATGTAATTTACTGAGTTGTAACTTGTGAAATTTTTTCTTCCAAAAATTTTCGGGTCTGCAGTCGGATCCCATCAACATTCTGCCACGATATTTCGGCTCAGAGACGCCTGGCCATCCTCAGGTGAGTAGACGATGTACTGAAGAGACCTGATGCAGTCATAGTATTTACAGCGAATTCCACGCATGCGAATCGTAATGGCGGTTTACTGTGCATGCCTTACGAGGTGACATGCGTGAGGCAGCCAAGTTGTGTGTGCTACCCTCAGTGATGAAGTAAGAACAAATTAATCGCTATGTATCGACTGAGCATGTCGATTCAGTTGTGACCACATCATTTTAATAATAGGATTCCAATTTTTATCGAGCTGAAAGCCATTGTCACGATTCATTAGATTATCAGCAAGACGTATTTCCTCGGATTCTTTAAACAGAGTCCCAGAAGCTGGAAACCGGTGCTAAAATTTTGGCATTATTGTATTCCATTGAATGTCCAAAGGAAATGCAGTCTGCCACAGTTGATTTTAAGGGTGTGTTCTACACATCGTTCCTAAACCGTTCGTGTGGTCTGGCCTATATATGCAGAGCCACACTCCAGGAAATTTTATAAACACCCGCTTTCCTCAGTTGTAAATCGTCTTTAACGCAGCAACGAAGGCCCTGTTCTTTGCTGGTGGACAGAAGATGACATTAATGTTATTCTGCCTAAGCAATCTGCCTCATTTACAAGACACGTTCCCGGCATATAAAAGGAACGTAGTTGATTTGTAGCCGCTATCAGTCTCCTCAGAGCGTTGCTTTTTGTTATTATAATTGTGCATGGTCTTCCGTATTTGATGCGAAGTATAGCCATACGCTTTAAAAACTTTCTCCAGATGCATTAATTTTTCATGAAGGCTATCATCATCCTAAATTACATGCTCCCTATGAATGAAAGTACTGAGAACACCGGCAGTTTGTGCGGGTGATGGCAGCTGGATGCCTGAAGATATAGATCTCTACGTGTGGGTTTTCTGTACACTGAATGTTCCAAAGATCCAACATTCTTGAGGCGTACTAACACGTCTAGAAAAGTTAATGTCCCATATTTCCCAATCTCCATAGTAAACATGATGTTCTCATGTAAAAGTTTAAATTACAAAGGAATTTTTCCAGCAGACTCAAGAGCTTTCTCCTCAAAGTCTTCCATAAAAAGATTGGCCGCCACAGGGGACAAGGGACTCCCCATCGCGACACCGGTAGTTTGTACAAAAATTCGTTATTAAATAAAAAATAAGTTGAGGAGAGTGTATGTTCAAACATGGCCGTCGAATCATCACTGAACAAGGTACCAAACAGATGTAGCGAGTCAAGTAAAGGCATTTTGATAAAAAGTGAGACCACATCGAAGCTAACTAGTATATCTGAGCTGCTCAGCTTAACAGTCTTCAAACGATTGATAAAATCCTTGGAATTACGTATATGGTGGCAACATTTACCCTCATACGGCTTGAGTAAGGAGGCCAGATGTTTTGCAGTCGGATAAGTAGAAGCACCAATATAAATCACTATAAATGGTAGTGGAACTCCATCCTTGTAAATCTTGGGCAGCCCATACAGTCTCGGTGGAACAGCATTGCCTCTTGACAACTTGTTTAGGTAAAGAACCCTCATTCAAAAGAGTAAGTATTTTTTGGAAATACGGCTCGTTGGGTCTTTATCGATTTTGTTGTACATAGAATCACTTAGTTGGACTATAAATCTTCTCGTTGTAGGCTTCTCGTTTCAGTGAATTCCATAACAGTAATAATATCTTCCCTTTTCTCAAAGACATATGTAGCTACTGACGAATGGTAATTCCATCTCGTGACACACACACACATAGGGCAAGTTTCTTCGAATAATGCTATGCAAAACTTTTGACCTCTGTGGCGAGTTAGAAAAGAAAGAAGAAATATCTTAAAGACGTGCAGAAAGATGTGGGCTTTGCGATTTACAGAGGCTGCTGTAGACATAATAAGGTTGAATTGAAGCGCATTACAATAGATTCAGTTTGCTTTTGGGTATTTGTCTTTAATTATATTCTGAACCCCAGTCGACTTGCCACTCATAACGTCAATTAATGTATCAATTTCTTTCACAATACTCTCATTTATAGTATGAGTAGTCTGACTTTCTGGATTAACAAAGTTCCAAACGCTTGCAATGGGTTTTCTCTCAACAACATAACGCAAAATAATTATCAATTGAAATTCGCAAGACGCATCTGAGGTCTCATCCGCGACTATTGCCACATAATCGGCAGGTTTTATTTCTTTATGAACTTCATCATGGTACACTTCCAACATGTATTGAAGTACTTCTTTCTGAACAGTCTTAGAAATGCCTTAAACACTGATGCTTGACTGACATGAACATGAAGATCTTCATCCAGCTCTGCACTTAACTTAATAAGCTCACTAAAAACCTCTTATTTTGAGAGGCATCAGGTTCTTCGTGGCCCCTAAGAGCCAGTTCCAAAGCACCACAGAATCGAATACAGTTTATCAGTAACTTTAATATATATATATTCTTTTCTACACGTTTGTTGTGGCTGTTAATTGTTTGTCTATATTGTGAATATAATTTCTTCTGGTTTTGCCATGAAAGACTAAGAAAATTATTCATGTGTTGCTTTGACATTTCATGTACTTTCATTTTAGATCAGTATGCCCAATATCAGTTATCCTGCTCGTACACCAACGATCATCTCCCGCCAAATAACACACAAGAAAAACAAGAAGCAACGTTGTTTTCTTCACAGCCACAAATATATTTGTTCTTTTGGTAAATTTTTGGATCGAACTGACGGCATCAATTTTTTGCTTACTGCTGCAGGTTCAGATTCGGGAGTGGCCCACCTTGTGTTTTTATCCGAATATTTACACTGAGAGTCTCGTCGCTAAACGTAGTTTTTAATTACTCACTTTGCTGTTTTCACAGCCAACAGAGATTGCAAATAACACTGCACACACAGCTATATACGGTCAATTACCTGATCTCACAACAATTGCAACGTGTTTGTTAAGAGTTTTGTCATGCGAAAGTAATGAGTATAAACAGAAATACTTCACTGTTGTTTGGAGAGTAGATGCTAAACAGGTGGTGTATTTACTAAGATATCCAAACGAACAGATACCGCCGGTGACCAAGCACCTCGTTAGAATGAAATTATAATGAAATGAACACCCTTAGCTGCTTACAGATGAAAATGTGTGCCCCGATCGGGACTCGAACCCAGGATCTCCTGCTTACATGCCAGACGCTCTATCCATCTGAGCCACTGAGGACAACAGACGATAGCGCGACTGCAGGGATTTATCTCTGGCACGCCTCCCGCGAAACCCACATTCTCAACGTAATGTCCCGCACTACATTCGTAGTGCCACCGCCCATTATACACATTACTCGTGGCGCGTTGCCGATTCCCATAAGAGTTCGGGCACTGTTTGTGCATTCTCACAGAAGAAGAAGACGGTCAAGTGGCCGGTGAGCCTTAACTATATATTTGCTAAGATGGTTCTGTTCTTTCGGACATGTCCTAAACAAAAGATACCATCGGTGACCAAGCAGTTCGTTAGAATGAAATTACAATGAAATGAACACCCTTAGATGCTTACAGGCTTTGACATACGTCAACGGGGACAGATGAAGATGTGTACCCCGACCAGGACTCGAACCCGGGATCTCCTGCTTACATGGCACACGCTCTACCCATCGTTTTTTTCTTTAGACAAAGAAACCTCTTCTCTGAGTAGAAACTGAACACTGATAAAAAAGTTAACAATTCTTCTCGAATCACACAAATACTTTGGAAGTCGAACACGAGTAATTTTGAACAAAATGTTTTGAAGAAAAAAAAGTTCCGGAAGCATGGTAATCGTGAATAATAGTAAGAAACTAAGTGACTTTTAATTTTCTTCTGTTCGTTCTCGTTTAAGGTGTTGTAGTGGTTCCACATATTTAACCAACACCCATTCTTTCAAAAATGATCTTCATCATGTTGTCGTAGTGCTTCTTGTGGTTGCGATACGTGCTCATTTTTGCATATTCACACTTCATGTAAACGCGGAATTCTATCTCGTTGTCCGATCCAAGTGTGTGGATGACATAACTAACATATTTTCCCAGTAACCAGATAATGGCGTTAGTTTTTAATTTCGGAAAGTATGTCATGTCTGGTCTCAGGAGGAGCGATGGCGTTATATATTCCGTAGAGGATCTGGTGAGAAAGGCGATTTGTTGCCTGATCCAATTCCAGTTATGCACATTGCCACCCAGGTGAATCTGTGGCTGAGTGTATCCACCAGATTGCATTTTCCACAGAGGTGCGTCTGGTTTAAACCGATCCCATATAGTCTCTCGTTGGTGCTGATGACATTATTAACTGTTTTATACCATGCAGAAAGAGCGTCTGTAGATAGCCCGGCACAGTTGATGTTCCGCCATACAGCTTTCCAGTCAAAATTTGGGAATTTCGTTTCAATTTTGTTTCTACCCTCATTTAACTTCCTTTCAAGTATGATGTCGCGCGCTGTGATACGTGTGTTGCTTCTGATTTCGTCACTAAGATAACGTGCTTCGAGGAAAAAGTTCCTCACATACTGCAGACGGGCATTAATCCTTCGCACATCAATCGGTGTTTGCAGGCTATGGAGTGTCACAGCCTCAAAGAGCTTTGCGGTTATACATTGTGGAAGTTCTCTGAGTATATGGAAAGTCTGTTTGAGGAACAGAGCAGACGCTTTATTGCGAATATCCCCGTTTCTGACATCCAGTATAACGGTAGTCGCACCAACCCTGAATATGTCTCCTCGCCATAAATAATTGGTAACAGTGGACATGATCCCTTTCGATACTAGTTTAGGGATTGGAAATATCTGCGCAGTGAAATACGCTTTAGACAAAACGCAGGAGGTGATGAATCTGACTTTTTGCACCAGGTCCATAGTTCGATGGATGTTCTCCATTACAGCACCATGAACGTTCCTTCTAGTTTCCGTCCAGTTAAAAGCAGCCATTCTCATCGGACTTGCCATTAAGGTTATTCCCAAAGTTTTATGTTTGTTGTCTTGTTTCGTCCATGCCAGTCGAAGGTGATCTAGGCCCCGTAGATTCAATATTTGACTTTTGATTTGCTGTCGCTCCTGACGCTAGACAATACCTTTGGATTTCTCCTTCCAGTATAACTGTCTCCTCCTTATTCCTTATTACAACGCCCACGTCATCAGCATAAGCTCGTATGCCAGTTTTCTTACCACTCAATGTTACGCCTGTTAATCTTACGTGGACAGTGCGGAGGAAGGGCTCTAAAGATACGGAAAATAAAAACATAGATAAGGGACTGCCCTGTGGAACCCCTCGCCTTATCTGTATGGGTTTAGATGTTTGGCCATTGATTGCTATTTTCGCATTTATACCTGTTGCAATATTCCTTAGCATGTTCATAATCTGGGGGTGGAAGGCCATTCTTGACAGCGTCGCAAAGAGGTATCTATGACTAACGCGGTCAAAAGCTTTGTTGAAATCTATAAACATTAACGCACATTTTATACTTGTCACTGAGGTAATTGCAATGACGTCTCTGTATGCAGATGGACTTACGAAAATCGTTCTGGTCGGAGAACAAGATTGACGATGACTCAATATTTTGTTGGAAGAGGCAGAGAGACTTTTGTTAATAATACGAGAAATTATTTGCAATCAGAATTTAGTAGCGAAAGAGGCCGAAAATTGTTTAAGTTGGTTTTGCCTTTACTCTTAGAAATCAGTACTATTTTACTTTCCTTAAACTCTGCAGGGACCGGTTTTCCGTTCAGGACCTCAGTTGCCATGGAAGTGATCTTGTCCCCAATTATAGATCAGTAGCGGGCATAAAACTCCACAGGGAGATCATCAAGTCCGGAGATTTTTTCGGAGGTGAGTTACGCACTGCCTCATGCACTTCATCTTTAGTAATAGGTGACATGATGTCAGCGTTGTCTGTTCCCGACAATTATGGACCTAAAATAGTGAGAAAAGCCTCGAGAGCTGCATCTTCCACTGTGGTAGGGGCATATAAGGTTTCATGGTACCTGTGGACTTCGTCCAGTATTTGTTTCTGACATGTGAGCCTCGTACCAGTATGCATCTGGACTTCATCAATTAAAGTTAGACGTCTGTTTTTAGCATGCTGTACCAAGTGATACAGAGAAGCTGTTTTATCTGCTACGACTGATGTGGCTTTCGATTTAATTTTGAGTCCCTCCATCTGATGCCGTTTAATGCTTAATAACTTGGCTTTTATTTTTTTGATATCATTCAGACGAATTACGTCATCATGGGCCTGTTGATATAAGTCTCTTAAAATTTTATAATAAAACTCCATTGTATTCCTCAACTCTCTGTGCCTCGCTGCACTATACCGCATGACAATTTTACGCAGCCTTGGTTTAGCCCTCCTAGTCCACCAGTCAATGACTATTGGGTGCTTGTCTGCTGTGCGGAGGCACATAGTCCACGCTACTCTTACTTTCTGTTCCAGTTCTTCTTCAGTTAAAACAGAGATATTTAAATTCCATTGGCCTCTGAATCGACGGGTTGGCTGTACACCTAAATTAAAGCAAGTTAAAAGTGTACTGTGATCGCTAAAATACACGGGAATAGTTTCAACGTTTAACGAATAATTTTGCAAATTTGGTGACACGTAAATTCTATCTAGTCTGCTGCGGTAGTGGCTGGTTAAATACGTGAACCCGACTGACGTCAGGTGCTGAAGTTCCCACACATCCTTAAGTTGTAGATCACATACTAACTTTTTTAACTGTGGCGAGTAGTTGAAGTTGGGTTTTTGATCTTTCTGGTTTAAAACACAGCTAAACTCTCCACGTAGTATAAGAGAACACGGATTTTTCCTCAACAAATAAATCAGTTCATCTTCAAAAAACTTCGCACGATCCAATTTGTGGGAATTTCCTGATGGGGCGTAAAGGTTAAGCATTGTAACATAGAAAATTTTTATGCCTATGGCTCTTTCAGATTGTAGTCGTTCGATTTCAGTCACCAGAATGTCTTCCCTTATAAGAAAGGCTGTACCGAAACTGGCTTCCGTAGAAACATGAACAATTTCAAAAAAGCCTGGGATCCGAAATTCCGTTATCGAAACTTCCTGTAGCAAAGCGATATCTGTCCCGGACTGGTACAAGAATTCTTTTAGAGCTTCCAATTTCAAGGGTGACTGTATTTTATTAATGTTAATAGTAGTAATGCTATAAGCTTGCGTCACAGACATACCATAAGAAGCTATTTGGGATGAAGATCGATATGATTATAGCAGCAACGTGCTTCTCTACAAGGCACGATCGTTACAAGCTACTTCATAGAAAAAATTGCACTGCTTTGAAACAAAGAGCTTGAGAAGAAAAGTATCCTGAAATCCTGACAATGCAATGCTATAACTCACTGTGGCCCTTCTCTTTCTCCTCGTCAGGTGTTGGCCAAGATGACTTCATATTTAATATTCTTTTTCTTGACGTCTTTCTTCTCTGGTGTGGCTTTCGCTAGATGACGCGTGACAGCAAGACCCGGTGTCGGTCGCAGCCGCCGGCGGTGGCCGTCTGGGGCAACGGCCGTGGCTTGCGAGTCGTCAATATTTGGTTCCGGCGTGGTGTCTGGTGTGTTGTCTTGCTGGCGATTCGGTGATGCTTGTTTGTTCCCTCCTTCGGCGCGGCGTTGCGCTTCGGAATCAGCAGGTTGTTTACTTGGTACTTCCTCGTGCTGTTCGCACTGTATGGGCTGTGCACTTGATGCGGTTATTTTGAAACGTCCTCTTAGAAAAATTTATACACGACTGTGCTTAAACTGACACACAATATTTTTAACGCAACGCAATCTAACTTCCAAAAATCCCTACAAACGAATGGCCCAGACTAACATTAATCTATACCTTTCACAAATCACTTACCTCAGAAAAATCTTCGTTACTCGAACTACTGCAATACAGCGAGCGCCACTACTGCCAGCTAACTAAAAGAATCAAACTACGGAAGGCACTAACAACTGATAGGTATAGTTAGCAAATGAAAGATTTTAATAGAGAAAAAACAGTGTATTTACCTTAATAGTCAAAATATATATGGTAGTTCATGACATCCAGTCTTACAAATTACAAAACTCCGCCATTTCTCTCCGCACATCCACCACTGCTGGCGGCTCTCCTCCAACTGGGCAACGCTACTCGCTGTTAGTATCCAGCTGCCGCTGCCCAACACTACAATGGCAGACAACAATGCAAACCAGCCACAGACTGCACACGGGACAGCCAGTGATTTTTATACAGAGCGCTACGTGACGGCGGCGTCACCAATAAAAAAACCTAAACAGCCTACTTATGCAAATGAGGATGAGTTCTGAAGGGCTATATGGGTTTGAAAGATATTGATTCTTATGCATCGTGTCTTCAAAATATTTGACAAGACTGGAAAATTCAGATCGTTCAAAGTGTTTCATCATCATGATGCTATGTTTTACTCGGTCTTGTGTAGCTTGAGACCAATATGCTGAGAGGAAGGCATGATAAAATTCTCCTTCACTGTGACAATCGTGAACGACCGATCGCATTCTTACAGCTGGTTCATTCTCCAAGTAGCCACACATAAATTCTAACCTGTGCTCTTGTGACCAGTTGGGAGGAAAACAATGAGAGAATTGATGGAGCCACGCTTGTGGATGAATGTCGTTTCCAGAATTCTTAAATGTTTTGAATTTACGTGTAGTAATGAACAGCTTATAGTCAAAATCATCGTGTCGGCGGGTCGCATGTCGGTCATTGTTACGTCGTTTCGGCGGTTCCATCTCAAAATTCGGTGTACTTTGCCAATTTCTTTCATAATCTCCAAAGTGCCCAGTGTTATTATTTTGTGGCAGTTCCGTATTTTTGTGTCCCTCTTCCCTTATTAATGTGCGAGAGTCCTCTGAAATACGTAATTATTGTATTACCTGTGTCAGCTGATCTTGTACTTCCCGGATTTCTCTTTGGTGTTGCATATTAATTTGATTTTGATTTTGTTTGAATTTCCTAATTTGTTCAAACTCTTCTGTGTCATTAAAGACTACCGGTTTTGTGTCATTCAGATTATCATCTACCTTCGTAGATAAATTATTTAGCTGATCCGAAAGTTCAAATACTTTCTCTGATAATGAACTAATGCCCTCCATGTGTCTTTCTGAACCAATTTTCAGAGTATCTACTGTGTCCTTTAAGTTTTCTTGAGTTTTTGCAAGTTGCGTAACCGAATCGGTAGATGCAACTGAGTCAATTTTAGCTTGCAAGGTCTCATGATTTTCATGAACAATTGTTTGGAGTTCTTTTATGGCTGCTTCGTGATTCTGTAATGCATTTTCATGCCGCGAAAAAATGGGTTGGAAATGCTCACAAATTTGTGTTTTTACGTCATTACAGACTTTTTGACATTTCGATTCGATTTTATGTAATTCAGTAGTTAAATCTTCACGTGTTTGTTCAAGCGTATGTTCCACTGAGTCTAACTTTTGAAGCTTTTGCTCCATTGCGTCTAACTTTTGCTGTGTTTGTCTCTGATTTTGTTCCATTGTGTCTAAGTTTTGAAGCTTTTGCTGTGTTTGTCTCTGATTTTGTTCCATTGTGTCTAACTTTTGAAGCTTTTGTCCCATTTGTTTCTGATTTTGTTCCATTTGTTGCATTAATTGCAATAATAATGTATTAGTGTCTGGAATCAGTTTTTCTATGCTTTTTGGCAGTGCATTTTCACCGGCAACATTTACATTTTGACAGGCAGGAAATGTGTCTTGACTCATTTGAGAAAACGGTGAGGACCCATAACCTAAGTCTACAGTATTTGCAAAATTGTGTACTGTCATTTCGGATACCTGAGGCGAGCTGTTGCCGACTGATCGATCGATAATTGTTCCCTGTTCACTACTTGTTTCATTGTCTACATCATTATTTGCCACCCGCTCTATTTCCCTATGCACAATTACCAAATTACTACTTCGAACGTCTGTTAATTCCCTACACAGTGGTGCTGATAAGCGACACTCGTCGTCACTATTATTTCTCAGTTTACTTTGGAGCCTAGTGTTACGTTTTTCACACGCCATTATTCTCACAATATTTCACACGATAACACATAAAAGCACAATTTGAAGAGCAAAAATAAGAGAAAACATTAACATAGCACTGAAAATAATATCTAGTTATTTGCAAGCGAAGCTGCGAAATACTTGGTGAAAATCTACATGCATGCCACAATTGTTTTACTGTACAACAATGAAAGACTGCAACTACAAAGGAAATTCTCTCTATGATTACGCGCTAGCAATAAACAAAGGCTACACTAACTACACAAACTACAAGAAAAAATCAGAAGATTCCAGTGAGGTATCCTTGGCTAAGGGTCGACATATGAAACGTCCCCTTAGAAAAATTTATACACGACTGTGCTTAAACTGACACACAATATTTTTAGCGCAACGCAATCTGACTTCCAAAAATCCCTACAAACGAATGGCCCGGACTAACATTAATCTATACCTTTCACAAATCACTTACCTCAGAAAAATCTTCGTTACTCGAACTACTGCAATACAGCGAGCGCCACTACTGCCAGCTAACTAAAAGAATCAAACTACGAAAGGCACTAACTACTGATAGGTATAGTTAGCAAATGAAAGATTTTAATAGAGAACAAACAGTGTATTTACCTTATTAGTCAAAATATATATGGTAGTTCATGACATCCAGTCTTACAAATTACAAAACTCCGCCATTTCTCTCCTCACTGCCACCACTGCTGGCGGCTCGCCTCCAACTGCGCAACGCTACGCGCTGTTAGTATCCAGCTACCGCTGCCCAACACTACAATGGCAGATAACAATGCAAACCAGCCACAGACTGCACACGGCACAGCCAGTGATTTTTATACAGAGCGCTACGTGACGGCGGCGTCACCAATAAAAAAACCTAAACAGCCTACTTACATAGCCCCAATGCTCCCCACAAAAAAATTTACAAATTGTTTTGGGCAGTGGCCAATACAGATTTGAAAAATTTTGTTCATAATTACAATGACAAAGAAATGAAATGCACACACTTATCGATAAAATGTTGGCCAAAAGCTAAAATTTTCTCACAGTCCATAAAGACAGTCCTGATCATTCATCAAAGTAAAATTGCAGTGTTTTTCTCAAAGTCTGAGTAGTGAAAGAAAATGCACACGGAAGTAGTGGATTTCCATGCAGTCTTGAAGAAGTAGTGTTGTCCTTCCAACGGAAAGACAGTGCTGACTCTTGACATGCAGACAGGTAATGGGCCACAACAGAGCAAACCCACAGCAGAGTAAGTTGAAGTTTTAAAGAATATTTGTAGGTAGGTCATCACAGAGTAGACCCATTGTAGTCCTGGTAGAGATTATGGTATTGGTGGGCCACCAGAGGTGCAGACCCACTGCAGTCCTTGTAGAAATAATGGTATTGGTGGGTCATCAAAGGTGTAGACCCACTGTAGTCCTTGTAGAGATGGCCAGCAGCCATCTGTTTGACTGTGCAGGCGCACAATCACCATTGAAGAGTCTTGCGGATAATATAGCAAGTCCATAACCAGCACTTGTGCACTCACAAAAATTGTTTTTCAAATGTCCTTAGAACCAGCAATGCTGTTATCCAGTCCCTTACTGAATTATTAACACACGTGCAAACACTATCAGTCCCTACTTCTCACATATTGTCCATATACTATGACCAACAGAAACGTGTGCAGTGAAATGTAATTTACAAGTTATTTAATTTGATGAACTGGTGTCAATTACAATTTTATAACATAAGAATACAATAACAAAGGTACAAAATACATCTTTAAAGATCATAACAATACAGATAACATTTGCAGTAGTACAGGCTTTACAAAAGAATCGAAATAGCAAATACATCAGTGTTACAAAAACTATAAGTACATACATAAAAGATCAGAATAACTTTTGAAACATCAACTTCACACATGAGCATTAGAACAAAACAGAATAAATAATGTGTAAACATCTTTACGAAGTAAATAACATGTTATTAATGCAAATTATATTTGAGGATAACAGTATTCCTCATCATAGTGAATGTAGCTTAGTATTATAAGAGAAAAAAATTCTATGAAACAGTACACAGTGACAGGAAGAAAACAAATACACAAGGGTACACAAACACATAGTGGGATAACACAAAGAAAGGACAGGGTTTGTTTTACTGCAGTATTTTGCAAACAAAACTTTCTTTACTTCTCAGAGATCTCCGTTCATTCTTCATTATTTCCAAAAAGTCATATCGATGTCTGCTTTCTGTATTATGCTCTCATTCTCTTTCAAAAATAGTTTTTGTACACTATACACTACTTTTTTGGCCAAACCATTTTCTTATAGCTTCTCAATGCTTTTCTTCCAATTCATCATAGTTAGATTCTTATATAGTCTACCCCCTCTTAAGCTAACTTAAATCTACTGAGCTCAGATGCTAAACTAAGGGACGAGGCAATGAAGCAGCACAAAACAATTTACACAAAAAGCAATGATAAAAAAATGGAAATTGGCAAAAAATGGCAGCAATATTACAACTAATATAAGGCAATGCGCAGCAAACAAGAAAAATAAATCAGTAATAAAATTGGCTTAACCTAGTAATACAAAGTGACATTCAGTAGCACTATGAATGGCAAACAGCCGCAGCAAATGCTATAACTTATACCTAAACATGACAAAGCTCTAGCAGAAAAAATGTTACACTAAAGACAAGAATGCAGATAAGGACAATGTCTATTCACATCTTAATGTCTATGCAATTAAAGTGGTGCACCACAACTTATTCTACCATAAAAATTACCAAGTACTTGAAAAGAAAATTATGTATGCAGTTCCTGTGAAGGGAAGTATTTTTGTACTCCTTCGTTTTTTTTTAAGTACTTCATAAGGTTATTATTTACTGGATCTGTAGGCATAAAATATCTATATTAGTACATCCATTAAATTTTAATGTAACCAATGGTGCAGTGCAGATAGAAACTGGATATTAAACAAAATGAGTAATCTCTCAGCTAGAAAGACAATAGATATAAAATGTTTCTCATCATTTCATTTCAGTAAATATCATAAATTAAGAGCTTCACAGTGTAATCATATGTTTTCAAGCTTGGGCGTGTCGTATTTCCGATGCTTTCTACAAAGGAATGTCAATAGCGAGGTTAATGGCCTCCTTTTTTCTCCACCTGAGCCTCTGAAAGGCACACACTAATGACTTTTTCTCAAGGCGGCTGGCGCACCTGGCCCCTCACAACGCATTACGTCACAGTCACTTACCTTTCGTACCGAAATATTTACAACAGCAGTTTCCGCTACAGTGACAGTCTCATATAAAAGTATTTTCACAGGTTGAGAATTTGCGTTACAAATGTGTAGAAAATAAAATCCTATAAATATAACAGTGTCCAAAAAGTTTTCGACAGCATTGTAATACATTCACGCATATACATACATTTCATAACTCTTAAAGTACGATTATTGGTTTCCAACAACCTTTTTCACAAACCAGAGTCCCTAATCTCTACTCATTATTTCTTACCTTATTCGTCGACACTTCTTCAATATTCCATCATAACAGATAAGTAGCATAATTAAGTAACTCATATAGCATCAGCTTATTGATCATAAACATACCGCAACAGCGTAATACACATCGTCATCATAACATCATAAAACCTCAGCCAAATCTCAAAATCGTCGTAGCTTCTTCCAATAATTTCAAAACCTAAAAAAAATTCTCTGCTCATGTCAAAAGTGTCATCTACTGCAAACGTACTTTAAAAATCATGATCCTATACCAAATACATCATTCAAAGCTCTCATAGTATCACAATGGCTCCGAAAAAATATGAACATTTCACAAAGTACAGACAAAATAGAATTTCATAAGTGTGAAATTATCCAACTGTGTGATTGCGTAAACATGTGTCACTGTTATAGTAAAAAAGAAATGTTTGTCTCTCAGTTGAATTATCAGATAGCTGTATAATTTATGTATTAGAGAAATATGGTACCGATGTGTAAAGTTGTATAAGCAAATAACATATTAGCTAGGGCTCCTTGTGCTTGTCAAACACATGGTACACAAAGTAGGCGTGTACCCCCCTGATGATTAATGTAATTATATACTCCGGTGTTACAGATTACAGCAATGGAATGAAATGTATCACGGAAAACCTTTGTATCATTGTACTTCAAATATCTTTAAAAATAAATGTTTTAAGTACAAAATTAATGACTCAAATACGTGTACTGTAGCTATAAACTGTGCGTCTTGTTGTAAGATAATTATGTGGAAGTGTCGTAGTTATCGTCCTCTGTAAGCAAAGTTCTGCTGAAGTCAATGTACTTACCTCGTAATAAACGAAGTGAATTGCTTTGCGTATAAATATCTTAGTTATTACGCTTATTGCCGTGATGAAGAAAGTACTGTGCTGTAACGTATTGCTGTGCTATGGAAAAGGCTGTCTAATTGTAGCTATACCACAAATGTTACCACTAAAACATGTTTTACTTTCCAGAATAATTCAGAAAAACTGTGCAGATATAAAACAGATACACCGCAAAAGCACAAGGTAAATTGTGTCACACATTAGTAGCGTCGTGATATAATCGTGTAGCTATCAAAGAAACCAAACGCTAAGTCATCTTTAATCTCACAGAAAGTACTTCAAATCCAGAATGTATTTTCAAGTAAACCAAAATGTTGCATTAAAATCTCATTAGAAATACTGGTAAATGTTCTAAGTATGTGAGCCGTATAGTCGTTACGTTACGTAATCGTGCAACTAACAAGCAATAATGTACATACGCAATAACACTGTGATGTCTGTTCATTATAACAATGCATTCGTAATTTCTGTTTAAAATAAGTTCTCTTGGTTCTTGACTGGATATTTAACTTCAAACATGGTTGCATGTTAACAGGTTCTCAGTGTGACAAAGCATACTAGAAATGTGAAGTGAAATGTTTTATGGCAAAGACAAACTTAAAAAGCACATTAGCTCTTAATAAACGGTTTTGCATGTAAAATGTGGTGTAAACCTTTACTCTTCCTAGTACACAGACTGTCAACTGAAAAGCAATTATCATGTGGTTACGTCGGTAAGGTACACTGGAATTTTGCTCAAGGTTAGCTTATGTTATTTTTCTCTGAACCCGCCGGCGCACGCGGCTGCCTGCGGTGGGAGTCATTGTCTGTTTCTTTGTTGGCGCGCGTCGTTATTGGGATTAGGAGACCTAACTTCTACAAATTCAACTTGCCGAGAGGGCCCTGCTCTGTTTGAATCCCGCTAGTTCTGATGCAATTCAGGTGTGTCGTTACGATCATATCGTCTGTCGTCATGTCGGTAATTTCTGTAATTAAATTCTTGTCGGTCACGTGGTGGAGAATTTCTCCCTGAATCGTAACGGCGCGCTGGACCGTTGCGTCTGAAGTTATTCCGTCTCCCTTGATAATAATTATTTTGGTTCCCGTATTGTCTGTTTCTCTGATTGTGTCTGTGATATTCATTACTACGAAAATGCGATCTTTCTCTGTAACTATTACTCTGCCAGTGGTTGTCATACGTATGGGTGGTGTCTGTTTTGGTCACGATTTGTGATGTGAGAATGGCCTTGTCGTGTCCAGTTATTGTTTCTTTCATCGCCGAATTGCAACGGATATGACCTGTAATTGTTGTGCTTCTGTTTTTGCGTTCCGCGATTGTCAGTGTCAATTTCCAGTTCTTGTAAGAGTCGCTGAAGAGCTTCAGTGTCGTCTTTGCAACGTCCTACCAAAATAATATTCCTTAGATGTTCAAGCAATTTCATTATGCAAATGAGGATGAGTTCTGAAGGGCTATATGGGTTTGAAAGATATTGATTCTTATGCATCGTGTCTTCAAAATATTTGACAAGACTGGAGAATTCAGATCGTTCAAAGTGTTTCATCATCATGATGCTATGTTTTACTCGGTCTTGTGTAGCTTGAGACCAATATGCTGAGAGGAAGGCATGATAAAATTCTCCTTCACTGTGACAATCGTGAACGACCGATCGCATTCTTACAGCTGGTTCATTCTCCAAGTAGCCACACATAAATTCTAATCTGTGCTCTTGTGACCAGTTGGGAGGAAAACAATGAGAGAATTGATGGAGCCACGCTTGTGGATGAATGTCGTTGCCAGAATTCTTAAATGTTTTGAATTTACGTGTAGTAATGAACAGCTTATAGTCAAAATCATCGTGTCGGCGGGTCGCATGTCGGTCATTGTTACGTCGTTTCGGCGGTTCCATCTCAAAATTCGGTGTACTTTGCCAATTTCTTTCATAATCTCCAAAGTGCCCAGTGTTATTATTTTGTGGCAGTTCCGTATTTTTATGTCCCTCTTCCCTTATTAATGTGCGAGAGTCCTCTGAAATACGTAATTCTTGTATTACCTGTGTCAGCTGATCTTGTACTTCCCGGATTTCTCTTTGGTGTTGCGTATTAATTTGATTTTGATTTTGTTTGAATTTCCTAATTTGTTCAAACTCTTCTGTGTCATTAAAGACTACCGGTTTTGTGTCATTCAGATTATCATCTACCTTCGTAGATAAACTATTTAGCTGATCCGAAAGTTCAAATACTTTCTCTGATAATGAACTAATGCCCTCCATGTGTCTTTCTGAACCAATTTTCAGAGTATCTACTGTGTCCTTTAAGTTTTCTTGAGTTTTTGCAAGTTGCGTAACCGAATCGGTAGATGCAACTGAGTCAATTTTAGCTTGCAAGGTCTCATGATTTTCATGAACAATTGTTTGCAGTTCTTTTATGGCTGCTTCGTGATTCTGTAATGCATTTTCATGCCGCGAAAAAATGGGTTGGAAATGCTCACAAATTTGTGTTTTTACGTCATTACAGACTTTTTGACATTTCGATTCGATTTTATGTAATTCAGTAGTTAAATCTTCACGTGTTTGTTCAAGCGTATGTTCCACTGAGTCTAACTTTTGAAGCTTTTGCTCCATTGCGTCTAACTTTTGCTGTGTTTGTCTCTGATTTTGTTCCATTGTGTCTAAGTTTTGAAGCTTTTGCTGTGTTTGTCTCTGATTTTGTTCCATTGTGTCTAACTTTTGAAGCTTTTGTCCCATTTGTTTCTGATTTTGTTCCATTTGTTGCATTAATTGCAGTAATAATGTATTAGTGTCTGGAATCAGTTTTTCTATGCTTTTTGGCAGTGCATTTTCACCGGCAACATTTACATTTTGACAGGCAGGAAATGTGTCTTGACTCATTTGAGAAAACGGTGAGGACCCATAACCTAAGTCTACAGTATTTGCAATATTGTGTACTGTCATTTCGGATACCTGAGGAAGCTGTTGCCGACTGATCGATCGATAATTGTTCCCTGTTCACTACTTGTTTCATTGTCTACATCATTATTTGCCACCCGCTCTATTTCCCTATGCACAATTACCAAATTACTACTTCGAATTCCCTACACAGTGGTGCTGATAAGCGACGCTCGTCGTCACTATTATTTCTCAGTTTACTTTGGAGCCTAGTGTTACGTTTTTCACACGCCATTATTGTCACAATATTTCACACGATAACACATAAAAGCACAATTTGAAGAGCAAAAATAAGAGAACACATTAACATAGCACTGAAAATAATATCTAGTTAATTGCAAGCGAAGCTGCGAAATACTTGGTGAAAATCTACATGCATGCCACAATTGTTTTACTGTACAACAATGAAAGACTGCAACTACAAAGGAAATTTTCTCTATGATTACGCGCTAGCAATAAACAAAGGCTACACTAACTACACAAACTACAAGAAAAAATCAGAAGATTCCAGTGAGGTATCCTTGGCTAAGGGTCGACATATGAAACGTCCCCTTAGAAAAATTTATACACGACTGTGCTTAAAGTGACACACAATATTTTTAGCGCAACGCAATCTGACTTCCAAAAATCCCTACAAACGAATGGCCCGGACTAACATTAATCTATACCTTTCACAAATCACTTACCTCAGAAAAATCTTCGTTACTCGAACTACTGCAATACAGCGAGCGCCACTACTGCCAGCTAACTAAAAGAATCAAACTACGAAAGGCACTAACTACTGATAGGTATAGTTAGCAAATGAAAGATTTTAATAGAGAACAAACTGTGTATTTACCTTAATAGTCAAAATATATATGGTAGTTCATGACATCCAGTCTTACAAATTACAAAACTCCGCCATTTCTCTCCTCACTGCCACCACTGCTGGCGGCTCGCCTCCAACTGCGCAACGCTACGCGCTGTTAGTATCCAGCTGCCGCTGCCCAACACTACAATGGCAGATAACAATGCAAACCAGCCACAGACTGCACACGGCACAGCCAGTGATTTTTATACAGAGCGCTACGTGGCGGCGGCGTTACCAATAAAAAAACCTAAACAGCCTACTTACAATTTCAGCCGTGACCTCAGGCTCAGGGTCACATTTCCGTGAAAGGTCACTACCAGCTGCGTCACTATCTGTTCGTGGCGGTATAAGTCCTTGTGCAGAAGTGGGAGCCACATCGACCTGCATTCCATCTCCTTTTTCCACTTCCAACAGATCTTCAGGACTGGGCTTCGGCCTCCTGGCAACGGGTGTTTCACAGGAAGAGACCTCATCAACATTTTTTTCAGAGTCCTCGAGAGGACGCTTTTTAGTGGGAATCTCGCTGTCACGGGACGGAATTTCGGCAGTTAATGCAGGTTTTAAAGACGGGAAGTCATTAACATTAAGTGCAACATTTTCAGAGGTAGTAACAGGATCCACGACAGCCGCTTGCTCTCTTGTATTACTGGCTGGCATCAAATCATTGAGTGTTAATTTCCGGCGTTGCGTAAGGTTATTTGTTAGCACAAAAACACGGCGAGGGCAGTCCTGACGGAGGTGACCAGACTCGTTGCATACATGACATGTAGGGGTTTGCCCCGAGCTAATAACATGCGCCTTGTGCCCGTCAACAAAGATGTGGGAGGGAATGTTTGCCTTCACTTCCATCCCCACGGAGCGAATGCCGTTAAAGCACTGCATCTTGAAATGCGAAGTCCACCTTTCGTTGACTATTTGCCTGACAACCCCATACTTTGAAAGGACATCTTTAATTTTCGAGTTGTCTACTTCTATGGGAATATTCAAAACCTTAACATTGCTAATTACAGACTCGAAATTCCTGAGTTTGACAGTAATTTTAGTACCATCACGGTGTATAAATTCCGTTTCATAACCAAATTTTGCCAGAAAGCGGTATACACTCACGGAATCGTTAAAAGTTACAAAAAATGCAGTATTCATCAGCGTCTAGCTGCATGGTATGAACAGATTGAGAATGAAGGCCAATTACCTCGGTAATCCAGTCGTGTATTTCAAGTGCAGAGGGCTGTACTCGACGGGTGTGGTCGTCGAAGGTGAAAATCACGGTGTTTTTTCTCACGGAGTTTTGGCATGGTGTTCTGCAGCGTAGAAATCTCGGACAACGCCGAAATCCCAACGACTCTGCGTAGAAAGACGACACGAATGAAGACCAAATGCTCAATTGATAACGCTTATCAATAAACGATCACGAAACACGAAAACACTGGTGTAAACACTGAACGTTCACGGAGCAAACTTGAGGAGCGTGCGACCGCTGCGACAGCTAAACCCAGACTGTCTGAGCCACCGAGGACACAGAGGATAGCGCGACTGCGGGACAATACGTTGAAAATGTGGGTTTCGCGGGAGGCGTGCCAGAGATAAATCCCTGCCGTCGCGCTATTCTCAAGGTTTGTGAATCGGCTCCTTCATTTTCGATTCAGAACTGACTGCCTAAATTCAGACAGCGATACTTCTCCTGAAGATAATCCACGTGAATAACGTTCCAGAACTGCAACCACAGCTTAAATCAACGACAAAATGCGCAATATGGCACCGGATGATGTGCGAAGTAGCAGATGGAGTCGGAAGATCGGAAAAAGTATTGCTATAAACAAGTTTCGTGTAGTATATAATAATGACTTAAAAGCTAATTTCTCAACATGGTTACAATAAAAAAAAAGATCAACTCGGTTTCATTAAGATGATAATACGATGGTTGTATCTTAAATAGTGGCAAGTATTTATTCACAACCGATACAAAAGAGTTGCATGTTTGCACCTGTTACTGGCTTTCAAGGTAGTCACCAGCGATGTGCAGCACCCGTTGCCAGCGATGTGGAAGGCGTAGTATACCGTTAGCAGAGCCTGTTCTGTTCATGGTGCTAATGGAGCGGTCTACTGCCCGTCAAATCCCTGAACAATTCTGAAATGAATTCCACGAAGCCAAAACTGAAATGCCAATCCAACGTATGGCGTCATTATGGTTCGCCGCGAAAGTCGTAAATGCGTCACAGCCCCAGTATGATGAAAGTTGTAGTGATTCTCGTGTACGATTGTGATTGTGTTATCCTAACACATTACGTTCCTCTACGGCAGACTGTCGATGCACAGTGTTACTGTTCGTTTTTAGAGCATCACCTGCGACAGGCTTTGCGAAAGAAGCGGCGGCACTTTCTATGCAATCCACACATCGTTTTGCACGAGAATGTGTGGGCGCATACAGTGCTAACTGTGGCTGCTCTGTTCGGTCAATGGGCCTGGGAAATACTGTACGCTCCATCATGCTCCTCGGACCTCGGACTTAAGTCCTTGTGACTTTGATTTGATTCTGTGAAGGAACCACTTCGCGCCATCCGCTTCAGAACTGTTCCAGAGATTCGACAGGCAGTAGACTGCTCCATTCGCACCATCTACAGAACAGGCTCTGCTAACGGTATACTATGCCTTCCAAACTGATGGCAACGGGTTCTACACAACGCTGGTGACTACTATGAAGGACAGTGACAGGTACAAAAATGTAACTCTTTTGTATCGGTCGTAAATATATAATTGACACTATTTAAGTTCCAACCCTCGTGAGCCGTGCGCGGTTCATGTTCATCCTACTTATTGTTTGTCATCTTTTCTTACGGTACTGCTGCCTCGTTTTCTTATTCCATTTACTGGGGTCACTAACTTCCTGCCTTAACTGCCAGTGAGTGGCAGCAGCAGCGCTTATCGATAAGTGAACTTTCGTACCGTCTCTGGAGCGACCGATAGTATTTCTGGGTCATCGTGTGTCGGGAATTTAGTTGGGACACAGCAGCAGTGAAGTCGGGGATGGAGCGCCGGTGAGGCGCAGACAGCGAATGCTCGCCGACCGCTGGCGACACATATCAACTGTCCGACGGAAGGAGATTGGAGCGAGACGACGGTTGGTTTGTCGTCTCATCGCCCGACGTGTATTTGGTCGTTTGACCGTTTCCAGGCATAGACAGTCACTTGGTTGGGGCAGAGCAGCGATGAAGTCTCCATGGAGTATAGTCAGGCCGGAGCCGCTGGCGGTGTGCATGCATGGTTGGAGTTGTGAGGCGCTTCTTGCGAGGGTAATGAAGTTCGGCGCCCACCGATCCTGGACACTAAAGTTGAGAGCTCACTTAACCAACTACCAAGCCTCAACTGCTATCCCATCTCTTTGTTTGATCCTGGTTGTCGCCTTCTGGGAGGTTCCCTTGAGCAACAACATGTGTGCACTGAAGTTGGCTAGAACTGCAGTCGTCTTCCTATCTGGTGTTTAACTTAATTTAATTCATTCCTTCAGTAGTGAAGTTTACTAGTGGTATCTTCTGCCTTATGGCCGTTGACATTCCGATTACCTGCCCTGGTCGTTGACATAGTTTTCGGCAGTGTATTTTCCTTGTCGTGTTGATGCTAACTAGCACGTCGTGTAGTCTGACAGCTGAGGTGTTGTTGGTAGTTCTGGGCGTTTATTCTGACCTGCCTGGATTGGGCACCACTATCCAGAACGTTGTGCGACCGGATCTTGTTGTCGTTTTGCTGGTTGGATGGAGCAGAACTGATCTTGTTGGTTGGTTAGTCGGGTGGCTTTTGGTTGGGTTGCCTTCCGATTAAGAGGTTGTCGGTCTGGCTGCCTGTCTCACCTAAATGTGCGTTAGTGGTATCTTCCCAGACCGACCCTTGGAACCTTCTGAGCGCTGCTCCTTGTGTTTTACATAGTGATTTCCGTTTTAGTCTTAAGTACTCTTTGTGGCCTTCAGCCAAGTTTTAATCCCTCGTAAATTAAAAATTCAAAATAGTTGTATTGCCCGTAAGTCATAAGATTGTTATTCTTTAGTATGAGGCCTTCAGCCAAGTTTTACACGAAATATTTTAAGATAAGGCCTTCAGCCTGAAACGTCCCCTTTGAACAATTATACATGACTGCTTAAACTGACACACAATATTTTTAGCGCAACGCAATCTGACTTTTAAAAATCCCTACAAAAGAAATGGCCCTGACTAACATTAACCTATACGTTTTACAAATCGCTTACCTCACAAATATCTTGGTTACTCGAACTACTGTAATACAGCGAGCGCCACTACTGCCAGCTAAATAAAAGATTCAAACTACTGAAGGCACTAACTACTGATAGGTATAGTTAGCAAATGAAAGATTTTAATAGAGAACAAACAATGTATTTACCTTAATATCATCAAAAGTCATAATATATATAGCAGCTCTCCCCACATCCACCCCTGCTGGCGGCTCACCTCCAACTGCCCAACGCAGTTGCACTCCCGTCACAGAGCGTTGATCCAAGAAAGCGGCACTTGCTCCTAAGATTGTCTTTAATGCGTGTATATTTTGTGACGCCCTTTTACTTAAACTGAAGTTCTGTACAGTTATTGTGGGGTCACGTCTAGAACGCGGCACCATCACTCCATATACTGTACAGGGCATCCTTTTGGGACAGAACGACATCTGTAAACACAGTTTTTATATATTCGTAGGTCATATCTGAAAAGAACTCAGTAAACACGCGCGTGGGAGCACACACCCACCCACCCAACCACCCACCCACCCACACATACACACACACATACACACACACACATATGTATATATATATGAATCAATCCTATAGTGTAAATAGTAACCAAGAATTAACCGGTAAAGAACATTAAGAATGTTGTGGCTAATGTTAACTGGAATCACAGGTATTCATCATACTGCGTACGTTGCGAAGGTAAACAACCCGTAAACGGTACACTAGGCTTCTGATCCGGCTTAGCGTAAAAATATTTGCCATGCATCGTATACCGCAAAAACCAAAATATCAGAGAAATTTATGTATTCACGAATGAACTTGGGCGTAGGGAAAACTGATCTTCAGGAAGTGTGAGATATTGAAATGTCCCCATTATCTCAGATATCCCACTCACATAGTTCCACCATCTCATTGTGTGAAAGAAATTAGTTCCTGTAATAAATTTCAAATTTTAAAGGCACATAGGATCTATTGTTGACCGCCACAAACATTTTTTGCTTTTTGTTACGTTGTATTGTTAGCGTTGTGCGTTGGAAATATGATTCGTGTTGTGATCAATGTGCTCTTTCGAATCTCTTAGCCCATCATCGACCTGTCGCTTATGAAGGACATACGTCATTGCTAAAAACGTTTTTAACAGTGACTTAGAGTTAGTTCAAAACATATTTACAGTTGTTGTGTTGGTCTAGTCTTCAGTCCGAAAACTTGTTTGAGGCAGTTGACCTCGCAAGTATCCTATGGAAGCCTCTTCATCTCTGCATAACAGCTGCAACAATAATAAACTTTATCCTGAGTACTAGAGTCAAGTCCCCCCTCTACAAGTTTTATCCCACATAATACTGTCCATTAATAAACTGAAGGTTCAATGATGTCCCAGGACGTGTAATATAAACCAACACTTCCTTTTCGCTTAATCGCCCACAAATTTCTTTCTTCTCCAATTGATTCAGAAGCCTCTCTTCGGTTATTGGTTGTACTAACACACTCTTCAACAGTCTTCTCCAGCACCACATTGCAAAAGCCTGTGTTCTCACCTCGCTGAGCTATTTATCGTTCAAATTTCACTTCCATACAAGGTACACGCCAGACAAATGCTTTAAGTAAAGGCCTCCTAACAGTTAAGAGTATATTAGATGTTAAAAAATTCCTCTTTTGCAGGTGTGCTTCTTCTTGCTGTTGCCAGTCTCATTACTCTCTCTACTACCGCCATCATCAGCTACTTTGCCACCCGAAAAGCAGTTACAACGTCGTCGGCCAAATTTAGAGGTTTTATGGCTAGGTTCTTGTAATTTTTTTGTTTATAATATACGCGCTGTGCAAGTACAAGTGAGTACTTTATTGTCTACATTACAGTTGGGGTACAATGTAAATTAATCTCATTTAACAAGTATCGGTGGTTTATTGTGGCCAGATGTGCGGCGTGCACCATGCTGTAGTAGTTAGCGTCGATGGCTGTCGTGCTTCGAGTCACCATTTCAAACACGACCAAAAGCGATTACTTATTATTTAGTATCCATCGTTTCTGGAAGTTTCTTGACATATGTTCGTAATGCTTGTATATTCTCTAAAATTCTATGTATAAATAAATATCTGCTCCCTCCGTCCAGGAGGTCTATTCCGTTGTGGTTGTACTTCTGTTTCAATAATAAACGTGCTCTCAGTACAAGTGAACTTTATCTATGGTCTTCCATTCGGATTTGGACTGTCATTTAGACGTAACATTATGACCAAGCAAATTACACCTTAGTTAAATAGGCCCCACCTATTAGAAAGAAATATTTGTGACATTACTAGCTGTCATACCCGTCATTGTCTGGTACTCATTTTGCCAGCTCTGTACTGGAAACGAAAAGAAAAAAAAATGACTTTGTTCGTAGTGACATATCTAAAAATTTCTTTTCCATGCATTTGAGGAAACACGTTTGAAATTGTGCAGGAGACTTGATGTGAGATGGTCACGGACAGTTTCTGTACTGTGCGCTGGGCGCAATTGCTCCGCTTATCAACAGTGCGATTTTGTAAATTAACCCAGAGAGTAATGACCGAAAGTCCCACGTCATCTCTGGTCTGTGCGTTAGCTAAGTATTTTTCAACCCACGGTGGGTTGCGACACACTGTTTTTGCCTGAGCTTTCTATTGAACTGAGCCACCAAGAGAACTTCCTTACGACGCTTGAATAAGTAAACTAATTTATCGCTCGCGAGAAACTACACAGTATGTAGCCTTGTCTGGTTGAATTTCAGCGAGAAATTCGGTCACTATAGCAGTTCTGCCCACTGCCTCTAAATTACTGGCTGTATTTCTTGTTAGAAGAGCTGTGTAACTGTTTCTGCGTTTTCCTTCCATAGTTTCCACTTCATCGTCTTCCGTCTGGGACCTATGATGTCTAGCTGATAACTACGCCTAGAGGATAAAAAACCAATTTTTATACTTTTTTCTTCCATATAAATTAAGACAGCGTTTGCTTCGGAAAATCCAGTGTGATAGTCTGTTTTCGTGCTCAGTGTATTCTTCCAGCTGATACAAGCTATAATTTTTATTTTATACTTGTTGGACATGTAGATCATTATGTTCACCCCTCTGGCCTCCTTATAATTATTTCTTAGGTGCGTTGTGTTGATCAGCGTATTTTTTAATAAAAATGGGAATTCCATGTGACACAATGATAGCTACTGTGAAGTCTTAGCCGATCGTGATATTTGTGTAGACTGTGACTGTACCTTATCTGACTGCCAGCAATTCAGAAGGCACAGGACCTACAGTGAGCGATAAAATTAAGTCACACTTGTTCAGACAGGTACATTTTCTTTGACATAGCCCTTTTAGGTAGATATAAAACAGTATATTTTTGTTAGTTACGTTATCCACAGGATAATTACGTGTCATCCTTCATGTTTTGCATTTAGTTTAACTACATAACAAAGTCTCCCACAAAAAGTGGTCCAACGTCTTTAGTTTCACGAGACATTACTGGCTTAAAACTTTTTCGTGATTAAATACAGCTGGTTTTTATGAGTTTTCTTCGGGTGAATACATTTCATTACAATAATTGTCTTTTAATGAGCATAAAAAACCTTTAATAGTCTGTCAACTAAATTTTGGAAAGGCTTTATTCTTATTAAGCTGATATGATATTTAACTTTTTGTATACATTCGATGTATACAAAAAGTTTGGAATTACTTAGCTTTAACTGGCATTAGGAAGAAATCTGTCACTCGAGCACCTTGCTCAATTTTACTGTCATACTATATCGTTTGTGCTCCTTGTTGAATATAGGATGTCCACTGGATCAGTAATACTGTGCTACAAACGTCTTGTTGGCTACGAGGAACTTACTTCCTTTGAAGGATTTCGGCACCTATTGTTTAAAAATACAAAATTCTTTGTTCTGGAGCTGCCACTTGTTTGTTATAAAAAGCTCGGAGATTTCCTAATAATTATATCTGTGCCGCAGAGAACCTCTATGAGGTCCTGTTGTGAAAATGCTGTAAATAACTAGTTTCATTTAGCTCGTGACATCAATTGTGAACGATGAAACCTTCCATCGCAATGCCACCCGGTCAACGTACAGAGGAGGAGAAAGGAAATAGTTGTAAAGTTATCTTTCTGAACAACTATAGTATTTAGTCTGCCTATTTCCCTAATTGTAAGCCACCTGTAGTGCACGTCCCTTGATGCGTGAGATTTACGAAAATGGCTCTGAAAACGAAGGGTTGCGGGAGTATGGAGTACAGATCGCTCAGCCAATCTACATTTCTTTTTACTGCCATCTACAAGTTTAGGAGGTTGCCATTCTAGAGGTTGCCTGTCCTCACAATATTCATAGAAAGTATCTGTTCCTGACATAGAGAAGATGAAGACCATAAGGAACTGGTTAAATGAATTATATGGAGGTTACTGGAAGTTGCAGAAGAGCTTTTGTCCGGATTGCAAGATGTCTACAATGTAGACCTACTCCTGCAGACTAAAAGCTGATGTCAAAGAAAGCAAGTAGTGGGTAGACACTCTTCCGAAATTTCCAAGAGAAGCAAAGTCCTACGAAGAAATATGTAAGGTAGTGTTAATTGCATTCACTTGTCAAGCGAAACTTTGAAAGTTGCAGTACGATAAGAATTTCATAAACACGCAAAATTGTGATGAAGAAAATTATTGTTTACTCAAGACTCACTGCAAATCTTCACAGTTCAAAAGAGAAAACAGCAAGTGCACGCTACTATGTGAAGGATCATATATCATCACACGAATTCCACATGCAGGTTGTTATTTCCTCAGATCCAAGGAGCAATACATTCAACGTCTGTATCCACACAAAGATTTGAGAAAGTTTCGAAATACACAAAAACAATAAATGAACATCATGGAAGGTAAGTACCGGCTACGAGGACATTGGTTGAACTTCTTGCCGAATGAACTGAAACATATGCATTACGTATCTTGACTTCGTTTCGAATTAGCATTATAGTATGTATCAGTGATACAAGATCTATACTAGCTGGAATTGTATTTATTCGTTTGCATACGGACCCACATATTAATTTGGTTTTCAATGTTTCAGTCGTACAGGTGTAAGGTTGTTTCCTCAGAGTGCAAAGGTGCATCTCAGACTTACACATTGCTGAATACCTGCTATGTTTCACACATTTTGATACTATGACATTTACTTTGTGGTGACAGTAAAATATGGCCATAAACTTATACAGCTGATTGAATAGTAAAATGCCAGAGGATGATGTATTGCTAATAAATGGAAACATTTTTGGAGGTACACTGCACTGTGTGCCATGTATCATCTAAGCACAAAACAATAAAAAACATGTAGGTGACGTACTAACCCCTGCACAAAATAAACATCATTAATACACTCACGCAAAAACATTACTATGTTACGTGAATGGTAATGCACTGCTGACAGGAAACTTATAACTAGACGTTCTTACTTCTGCTCTTTTTGGATGACCTTCTTTTACACTTGAATCCTTTTTGATAGTAAGTACTTCGCCATTTTGCACTCACGTACTCCAGGTATTGATGTGATGTAGTAACTTGTCTCTGAACTGCCTTTTGTTTGTATATAAATAAATGAAAAATGAACTTCAAGATATTTGAACCATACATCCGAATTGTAGAAGCATATTTTAAAGATTGATAACAATCTAGGTAACATTTTGTAAAAATGACTGATTAATTAAAAAAAGTAAATAAGTATAATTATCGGGGCAGAGAGCCTGTATGTATGAAAGCCTATTTTAAGTAAGAAACCTCACACAAAAGTACCTAAACCAAACTACTGGTGTGTGTATACATGACAACACAGTGACCAACAGTGCGCAGTGGGATGAGATTAAGTTCATTGTGTGTAATCCCAGGCCCTAACGGGATGTTAAAGGCACGTTAGGATAAATAAGCAGCAATTTTTCTGGGTACAGAGCTATGCACTTCTCTTGTGAGACAACCTAAGCTGCTGAGGATGTGATACCGAAAGGGTTCCCGTGGATTCGTCTGCAGAGGAACTCAAAACCCATCTCCAAAGCCAGTCCTCGCTGAAGAAACTTCACATGACATAAAGAAGTGTGCCGCGTCCAACAGTCACCTCTGAACCTAGCCGTGGGCGCGCCTGCGGTCCAATGTGATTGTCGCCGAACGATTGCACCATGCACCTAATTCAACATTCAACTGTATACGCTAAAACGTGTGTATGTAAACAAAACATGAGTGTCATAATATTCATGTGAAGTTATCAACTTCTTACTTTTGTTGGTATGCAGTGTGCTATAATGATAAAAAAAGGAGGAAAGCGAACTTTTTTAGCTTTCTCTGAAATGGGGAATATCCAAGTCCATCCAATTTAATAAAACCAAATGATAAGGAATAATTTCTGTTGTACACAGTAAGAACGTTCTGAGCTCATGTTACTATTTGTCAATAACAAAGAAATTTAAACTTTTTCTATTGTATATTTATTTATCTACGTATTTCAACTATCTACGCTCTTAGTAGTGGATGGTTTTCAACAGTCTAATATCATGGTGGGAGTGTTTCTTGAATCCCAGACCTTCAGCACTGCTCCATGAATGTGAGCCGACACTGGTGTGAAGCAATGAGACAGTGATGTATTCGTGGACCACAAATCGTGCTGAGGAAGATCGCCCGAAGACGTCATGCAACCCACATCTGACGTCAATCCACAAGACGTACGAGGTATATTGCGTCACGTACACAAAGCAACAAGTGCCTGAAATCTACTCGAGTTCAAAGAACAATAGTGTTGCTCACATGCCGTGCTGACACGGACATAAGGACAGGCCTTTGCCAGGAACCCGATAACTAATCAAAATAAAACAAACACTGCTCAAACAGGTCTTGGAGGCCAAGCGGTACCGACTGACCGCCGTATCATTCTGAGCCCTTAGGCGTTACCGGATACGGACACGGATGGCCATGTCAGCACGCCGCTCTTCCGGCCGTTGTTTTTCGGGACCGCGATAACTTAACAATCATTCAATTATTGCATTGTTCTCGTCAAACAAGTTAAAATCAATATTTTTTTCTTTTCTTGTGTACAATGACACCTCTCAATAATATTTTTTTCGTAGCCGTTCAGCAGGCTACTGTAATACCACTTTCTTTTTAAATTATTTATGTGTGTGAAGTTTTGTGTCACGATCCCTGATCAAAATGTCTATATGTTAATATTTACATTAATTGTACAAAAAACGAGGGCGAGGCCTTCTTTGCGAGCAGCTAGGAAGTTCCTGGATGTTTGCTTTTGTCTTTTGCTACCGTGATTTTATCACCCTTCTTTGGCAGAGAAGCGATATTTCGAAGTGACACTGATCAGCCATCGGCGTGACTTTGTTATAAATTTCCAATATTTCTTTTTCACTTATTGTACAACCTGAACCTGGAGTCATTCAAAGAAGAATTCCTAGAATTTCAACTACACTCCTGGAAATGGAAAAAAGAACACAATGACACCGGTGTGTCAGACCCACCATACTTGCTCCGGACACTGCGAGAGGGCTGTACAAGCAACGATCACACGCACGGCACAACGGACACACCAGGAACCGCGGTGTTGGCCGTCGAATGGCGCTAGCTGCGCAGCATTTGTGCACCGCCGCCGTCAGTGTCAGCCAGTTTGCCGTGGCATACGGAGCTCCATCGCAGTCTTTAACACTGGTAGCATACCGCGACAGTGTGGACGTGAACCGTATGTGCAGTTGACGGACTTTGAGCGAGGGCGTATAGTGGGCATGCGGGAGGCCGGATGGACGTACCGCCGAATTGCTCAACACGTGGGGCGTGAGGTCTCCACAGTACATCGATGTTGTCGCCAGTGGTCGGCGGAAGGTGCACGTGCCCGTCGACCTGGGACCGGACCGCAGCGACGCACGGATGCACGCCAAGACCGTAGGATCCTACGCAGTGCCGTAGGGGACCGCACCGCCACTTCCCAGCAAATTACGGACACTGTTGCTCCTCGGGTATCGGCGAGGACCATTCGCAACCGTCTCCATGAAGCTGGGCTACGGTCCCGCACACCGTTAGGCCGTCTTCCGCTCACGCCCCAACATCGTGCAGCCCGCCTCCAGTGGTGTCGCGACAGGCGTGAATGGAGGGACGAATGGACACGTGTCGTCTTCAGCAATGAGAGTCGCTTCTGCCTTGGTGCCAATGATGGTCGTATGCGTGTTTGGCGCCGTGCAGGTGAGCGCCACAATCAGGACTGCATACGACCGAGGCACACAGGGCCAACACCCGGCATCATGGTGTGGGGAACGATCTCCTACACTTGCCGTACACCTCTGGTGATCGTCGAGGGGACACTGAATAGTGCACGGTACATCCAAACCGTCATCGAACCCATCGTTCTACCATTCCTAGACCGGCAAGGGAACTTGCTGTTCCAACAGGACAATGCACGTCCGCATGTATCCCGTGCCACCCAACGTGCTCTAGGAGGTGTAAGTCAACTACCCTGGCCAGCAAGATCTCCAGATCCGTCCCCCATTGAGCATGTTTGGGACTGGATGAAGTGTCGTCTCACGCGGTCTGCACGTCCAGCACGAACGCTGGTCCAACTGAGGCGCCAGGTGGAAATGGCATGGCAAGCCGTTCCACAGGACTACATCCAGCATCTCTATGATCGTCTCCATGGGAGAATAGCAGCCTGCATTGCTGCGAAAGGTGGATATACACTGTACTAGTGCCGGCATTGTGCATGCTCTGTTGCCTGTGTCTATGTGCCTGTGGTTCTGTCAGTGTGATCATGTGATGTATCTGACCCCAGGAATGTGTCAATAAAGTTTCCCCTTCCTGGGACCATGAATTAACGGTGTTCTTATTTCAGTTTCCAGGAGTGTACTTACATAGTACAGAGGGATTACCAGGTTGTGGTTCAAATGATTCAAATGGCTCTGAGCACTATGGGACTTAACATCTATGGTCATCAGTCCCCTAGAACTTAGAACTACTTAAACCTAACTAACCTAAGGACAACACACAACACCCAGCCATCACGAGGCAGAGATAATCCCTGACCCCGCCGGGAATCGAACCCGGGAACCCGGGCGCGGGTAGCGAGAACGCTACCGCACGACCACGAGATGCGGGCACCAGACTGTTATATGGAATTTCAATTTGAAAAAATCCATCGCTCCACATAATTATTGCACTGCTCCCAATACCAATCTGGGACAGTTATTAAAGACCCTCGGCACTTACATTGTAAGCGGTGGCAGAAGCCAACTCAGAAGGGGGCGAGGGGGAAAGGGCAGAGGTAGTGACGTCATAGGGTTTCGTCCCAAATGTAAATAAAGTGGGCCGGAGTCGTCATTATCAAAAATGGCTCTGAGCGCTATGGGACTTAACTTCTGAAGTCATCAGTCCCCTAGTACTTAGAACTACTTAAACCTAACTAACCTAAGGATATCACACACATCCATGCTCGAGGCAGGATTCGTACATCATTATGAATACTAATCACACTTACTAGAAATAAGCTGTTACATTTTTCAAATATTATAGTAAACTTATAAACTGACAGCTTTGTAAACTTATGAACTGACAGCTTTGGAACTGTTTATTTGTTTTTCGGTAAAAAAATCACAAACATTTTCACAGATGAAAAGCATTATACACAATACTGTTTGCAGTGTGAGTTGAATGTAATACGTAAAAAAAGTAGAAAAACAGGAAATACTATTCCATGAACATTTTCGTACAGTACTAAACGTTTTGTAGAAAGTAATTCGGTTAATGATCGCTCATTATCATATTTCATGTTACATGAACCGAAAAGTTTTGTGTTTTCTTAAATAACGAAGCATTAATACATAATGCCCATTTGAATCAACGTTAGAGTTCTTCCTTGGTAGCGCTGGATCGCTTTGTTTGCCAGAGAGGCAGCGACCTCCAGAAATCCATTCGCTCCTGGAAGAGACCTTTCTTCACTTCCAGCTGTTTTCCTATATCCAGGTACTCCAAATCACCATCTGATGTTACCCTTGGCCAATGCACAGGGTCGTTGTCTGGTGTGGGATTCCTGCAAAGTATGAAAAGCTTTATTAGCAAATAACGTTATAATAACAGATGGTTTGAAGCTATATCACGTAACTGTAGTAAAATGAATCTAAAACAAATAGGAAGAGTTGCATGCAACTACAGGTAGTGTCAAAACAACAATACGTCTAAGAAATTTTATCGTCACAGAAATCTACACTCCTGGAAATTGAAATAAGAACACCGTGAATTCATTGTCCCAGGAAGGGGAAACTTTATTGACACATTCCTGGGGTCAGATACATCACATGATCACACTGACAGAACCACAGGCACATAGACACAGGCAACAGAGCATGCACAATGTCGGCACTAGTACAGTGTATATCCACCTTTCGGAGCAATGCAGGCTGCTATTCTCCCATGGAGACGATCGTAGAGATGCTGGATGTAGTCCTGTGGAACGGCTTGCCATGCCATTTCCACCTGGCGCCTCAGTTGGACCAGCGTTCGTGCTGGACGTGCAGACCGCGTGAGACGACACTTCATCCAGTCCCAAACATGCTCAATGGGGGACAGATCCGGAGATCTTGCTGGCCAGGGTAGTTAACTTACACCTTCTAGAGCACGTTGGGTAACACGGGATACATGCGGACGTGCATTGTCCTGTTGGAACAGCAAGTTCCCTTGCCGGTCTAGGAATGGTAGAACGATGGGTTCGATGACGGTTTGGATGTACCGTGCACTATTCAGTGTCCCCTCGACGATCACCAGAGGTGTACGGCCAGTGTAGGAGATCGCTCCCCACACCATGATGCCGGGTGTTGGCCCTGTGTGCCTCGGTCATATACAGTCCTGATTGTGGCGCTCACCTGCACGGCGCCAAACACGCATACGACCATCATTGGCACCAAGGCAGAAGCGACTCTCATCGCTGAAGACGACACGTCTCCATTCGTCCCTCCAATCACGCCTGTCGCGACACCACTGGAGGCGGGCTGCACGATGTTGGGGCGTGAGCGGAAGACGGCCTAACGGTGTGCGGGACCGTAGCCCAGCTTCATGGAGACGGCTGCGAATGGTCCTCGCCGATACCCCAGGAGCAACAGTGTCCCTAATTTGCTGGGAAGTGGCGGTGCGGTCCCCTACGGCACTGTGTAGGATCCTACGGTCTTGGCGTGCATCCGTGCGTCGCTGCGGTCCGGTCCCAGGTCGACGGGCACGTGCACCTTCCGCCGACCACTGGCGACAACATCGATGTACTGTGGAGACCTCACGCCCCACGTGTTGAGCCATTCGGCGGTACGTGCACCCGGCCTCCCGCATGCCCACTATACGCCCTCGCTCAAAGTCCGTCAACTGCACATACGGTTCACGCCCACGCTGTCGTGGCATGCTACCAGTGTTAAAGACTGCGATGGAGCTCCGTATGCCACGGCAAACTGGCTGACACTGACGGCGGCGGTGCACAAATGCTGCGCAGCTAGCGCCATTCGATGGCCAACACAGCGGTTCCTGGTGTGTCCACTGTGCCGTGCATGTGATCATTGCTTGTATAGCCCTCTCGCAGTGTCCGGAGCAAGTATGGTGGTTCTGACACACCGGTGTCAATGTGTTCTTTTTTCCATTTCCAGGAGTGTAGATACTAAGGATGGACTCTTGATATTTTTAACCCTTTCTCACTAAGAATTACTTCCACGTACTTAGAGTCAACATGGGAACTTAATGACTTCAGGAAGGTGAAGATTTTCTTGATAAATATCTCTAAAGCTATCAGGTTATTTAACCAAGTAAAGAGTCGTATTTAAGCAACGTCTCATCAGGCTAGAGGTCCGATTAGTGCAAGAAGTGATCCTTAATCGAGTCTGAGCCACGCTTCTCCGTTTCTGAAGGAGGATTGTGCCGACCATTCGTATTACTTTGGAATACAGCGTCTTAATAAATAACATATTGTTTAGTAGTGGGGGCTCCCAGCATTGCGCCCTTTATATAGTTTAGAACGTTGTCTTTATTGCCTGCCTAGACCTTAGCAGGGACCGACCTAACTAATTTCTGTTGACGTATCACACCTTATAGAGTTTGTTGCAAATAACTGTCGTGGTTGATACTATTTTCTGTTACTTTTATTTGCACTGTCTCTTTGATTATAGACTTCCGTCATCCACTGACATGGCACAGAAGTGTTCTGAGAGCAACAAGGCACCGAACAGAACTGTTCCTCCAGTCTGCAGCCCCTACAAACCGATTCCTCTCCGCAAAGTTCATTAAGACGGCCACTGATTCGTCAGATGTAAAGCATCACATTATAAAAGTAGGTGACATTTCAGCCAGGTTTGACGAACAGGAAATTTATTGAAATGATTCTTCATGACGACACTGCCACTCGGTTAAGGGCAGGTGTATGTAAAATAGGTCAATAATGTTGAAATTTTGGTTCCCACCATTAAGGTTTTAGCGTGTTAGAAATGTTTATTAGTTTTCAGAGTTTAATTCGTGCAGTAGATGATTAAAATCCATCTTGTTTAAACCAATGTGCAAAGCCAACCCCCCCCCCCCCCTTTTCTACCTGATTCTGTCCTCGTCTGGCATATTATGTTTATGTATTTCCATCAGAGGAGACATCTGTGGAATATAAAAGACTGCAAAGCGATTCATTATTATTTATGAAGTAAATGCACAGCTGGTTGAACACAAGACATGAACGAAAGCTTTATAACATCATTCGGAAAAGATTCCCAAGGACAACGTATTGTCCATCTACTGTTTTTAATACGAATATTTTCTCATATGTTGCATGTACTGTCTTCAATAGTGTTAACTCTGGAAGAATCAGGATCTCTTTATGAGACTAGAATTTTACGTAGTTTCCTTTACTGAGAAACTACTGAAGGAGACTGTTGGTGTGCATATTTCTGGTTCTGAAACGACACTGAAGGATACGGACAAAAAGGCAATTCAGTAGAATAGGATATACATGAAGACCAAAAAGAGAAAAATGTACGATCATGGCCAACAGTAAGGTACTTGTTTCTGGCATAAATACTAATAAAATCTTTTTTCTCCTTTCCTGTAACATACATTTTTGAGTGTATAAGGAATAGTTTCGTCTCAATTAATGCCCATAAATATGTGAAATTTACTACAGACTTCCTATATCCAATAACACAGCTTCCTGTAGTACGGAACGTTTCAAAGTGTATTACTGAGAAGTTTATTTAAATTTTGCTGAAATAAAAACTGCTATATGTCACACGACCAGGGGGAGAATTATCGCTCAGTCAAATTAACAGCTCATGCATTCAAGTTGCTGACAAGAACAATTTACAGAGGAATCAAAAAGAACGTTAAGGATGTGTTGGATGACCGTCAGATTGCCTGCAGGAAATGTAAAGGCACGAGAGAGGCAGTCCTGACGCTGCAGTTAATAATGGAAACAAGACTAAAGAAAAATAAAGACGCGTTCATAGGATCTGTCAACCTGGAGAAAGCGTCCGACAATATAAAATGGTGTAAGATGTTCGAAATTCTGAGAAAAGTAGGGGATAAGCTATAGGAAAAAAAGTAAATTATACAATATGTACAAGAACCAAGAGGAAACAATAAGAGTGCAAGACCAAGAACGAAGTGATCGGGTTAAAAAGAGTGTAAGAGAGTGGTGTAATTTTTCGTCCCCTAGTGATCAATCTGCACATCGAAGAAGCAATGACACTAACAAAAGGAAAAATTCAAGGTGACAAGATACCAATATTAAGATGCGCTGATGACACTGTCATCTTCTGTGAAAGTGGTTAAGAATTACAGGATTTGCTGAATAGAATGAACTGTCTAATAAGTAAAAAATATGGTTTGAGAATAAACCGAAGAAAGACGAAAGTAATGATTAATAGCAAAAATGAGAACACCGAGAAACTTTAACTCGCAATTGGCGATCACGAAGTATATGAAGTTAAGAATTTTGTTATCCAGGCAAGGAGAACTTCAAAAGCAGACTATCACTGCAAAAAGGGCATTCATGACCAAGAGAAGTCTAACAGTATTAAACATAGGTCTCAATTTAAAGAAAAAATTTCTGAGACCGTAAGTATGTAGCACAGCATTGTATGCTAGTGAAGCATGGACTCTGGGAAAACCGGAAAATATGAGAATCGAAGAATCTGAGATTTGATGCTTCTGAAGAGCGTTGAAAGTGAGGTAACTGGTAAGGTAAGGAATGAGGAGCTTCTCTGGAGAATCGGCGGGTAAAAGAATTCATGGAAAACACTGATAAGAAGAAGGAGCAGGGTAATAGGACATCTGTTAACACATCATGGAATAGCCTCCATTCGTACTATAGGGAGCTGTAGATGGTAAAAACTATAGAGGAAGACAGAGATTGGAATACACTCAGCAAATAATTGGGTTGCAAGTGCTTCTCAGAGATGAGAAGACTGACAAGAAGAGGAATTCGTAGCAGGCACAATCACACCACATAGTAAATTAATGTGTTGGAGAAGTATCCTGCAACGACCTGATCAAATTAATTGACAAAAACGTTGAGAAGGTCCAGACTATAGCTAATAATATAATTATAATGTGCAAAACATGTGGTTCACTTGTCATTCAAACTGTAAAATTTACATTAGCTTATACGTACTCGTGTATTTTCCCATACTTCCTCCTTCAATAATCACAAAATTATCGACAGAATAAGAACTTTTTCGAGAGCGTCAATAATAAATCAGATTGTCATATTGCAAGAATTACCCTTGCATCACCTGAAAAGATTCAGAGAACATTATAGAAAGTGTCTGATACAATACAATGCTTTGATTTCTCACTCGTTAGGAATATTTGGTCCAGTAAAACATTATCACCCCCCCCCCTCTCCGACAAGCCACACCACCCCTTCCTTCCCCAGGAACCACGGACTTTCCCGCTGTGGGATGGCTTGCATGCGTTAACAATGCTGATAGCGGTCAGCTAACTTATGGTTTGTTAAGAGGATCAGTAGCCTTCACAGTTATACTTTAAAAACTGCATGGATAAGTGGCCTTATAACATATGCCTACGTGGTAGATAAGAAGGGAATAGAAGCTTTCGAAATGTGGTGCTACAGAAGAACGCTGAAGATTAGATGGTAGATCTCATAAGTAATGAGGGGGTATTGAACAGAATTGGAGAGAAGATAAATTTGTGGCACACCTTGACTAGAAAAAGGGATCGGTTGGTAGGGCAAATTCTGAGGCATCAAGGGATCACCAGTTTTGTGTTTGAGGGCAGCGTGGAGGGTAAAAATCGTAGAGAGGGACCAAGAGATGAATACACTAAACAGATTCAGAAGAATGTAGGTTGCAGTAGGTACTCTGAGATGAAGAAGCTTCCACAGGATAAAGTAGCAAGGAGAGCTACATCAAACCAGTCTCTAGACTGAAGACCACAACAACAACATAAGCCTTGCTATGTTCAAATTGCGGACGACTTAAAGCAGCGGGGAAATATAGTCGGTATGTTTCTCGAACAGGTACAGCTCTATTGTACGGTGTAATGATGATGGCATCCGCCTGAATATTATACACTCGAATGTTAAATAGTCTCCCTCTGCCGAACGCGGACTTTTTGAGTGTTGTCGTCAGTCCAAAACAAAGTTTACGTATTTTGAATAAGGAATGTTACATCTTTTAAGCGGATGTGTTGGTTAACGAGCGCGAACACGGCGAGAGAACGGGAGATGTTGAACTTACATACCATAGTAGTCAGTAATGCTTGGTGGCCGTAATAATAGGATTTCTGATCAGGAAATACCCAATTATGAAAACAGAACTAAATATTTTTATTGCAGAAGCAGGTCTCACTATGAACAATTTAATAATTGCTAACAGGTTGAGAGTCAAGAAGGAAGGTGCATGTGGAAGAAACGTGGAGACACCGGAAGATCTAAGATGGATTATTTAACGTTGAAGCCGTGATTTAGAAACAGTATTATAAATTGCAGAACATTCCAAGAGCAAATGTTGACAGTGTCCAAAATTTATTATTTATGAAATTTAATTTAAAACTGAAGAAACTGCGATAGGATTTGAGACTAGATTAAAGTGAAAAAAAGTACACGCTGTTGGCAGTTTCAGAGTGAGCGGTAGACAATGATTGTTTGAAACATGGGAAAGGAACAGATACAAGACGAATAGGTGAGAGATGAAATTGCCAAGGTAGTGGAGGAAAATGTAGACCAGAGGGCGATGCCAAAGAACTACTTGAAAATCTTACGAATTCTGTTATTGACATAAGGAGAAATAATAAAAATGTTTCAAATGAATGAGGCATAAGGGAATACACATATCTGAACAACAAATTGACAGGTAGTGCAAAATAACTTCAGGAATGTCTAGAGGAAAATATAAAGTAACGTAGGTGTGTATGAATGTCGGAAAGGTAGATAAGTTGTGTAGGGGAACTGAAGAAACTTTCTTGCATGTACATCTACCTACAAGTTCAGCAAACAATCGTACAGTGCATGGTGGGGGGTACCACATACCACTTCTAGTCATTTCCTTTCTTGTTACAATCGCAAACGGAACAAGGGAAATACGATTGTGTCTAAGCCTCAGTACGCGCCCTAGAATCTCTCATTTTATCTTTGTGGTCCTTTAGCGGAATAAACCTTGGCAGTAGTAGAGCCGTTCTGCAACTGGCATCAAATGCCAGTTTTCTAAACTTCCCTCATGTGTCTAGCGAAAAGAACGTAGTTTTCCTCCAGGGATTTCCAACTGAGTTCACGAAGTACCTCCATAATGCTTCAGTACCGATCGAACCTACCGTAACCAACCACGCAGTACGCCTCTGAACTGCTTCGTTGTTTTGATTTAATCCAAACTGATGGGGATCCCAATTTCTCGAGCGGTATTCAGGGATGGGTTGTTTACTGTTCTTTACGTCGGCTCCTTTACAGATGAACTACACTTTCTCCAGATTCGCCTTCGCTACTACCAATCTGCCGTCGTCGTTCCATTTTATATTGCTTGGCAACATTACGCCTAGATATGTAATCTATGTGGCTCTTATGCAGCACACTGCTACTAATGTATATGAAGTTTGAAGGATGTTTCTCCTACTCATCTGGATTGACTTACATTGTTATACATTTAGAGCAACTAGGAATGCAGTTTGTCATCCTTTATCCTCCTACAATCACTGTACGACGTCACGTTCTCGTACAACACAGCATCACCAGCAAACAGACGTAAATTGCTACTCACACTGTCCGTCAGGTTATTTACGTATGCAGAGAATAATATGAGTCCTATCACACTTACCTTGGGCACTCCAACGATAACGACGTTTCTGATGAAGAACTCCTTTTAGGACAACGTACTGAGTGTTATAGCCACGAGCGACTGGCGAGCGGTGCGCAGGAGAGAATAGAGACGTGAAGCTGTCAGTAGGGGGTGCCGCTAGAGGTATCGCTAACAATGAACAGACAGGACAAACCAACAATAGGGGACGACAGACACTGCAACCGACCAGGACATAACACGGAGAGTGGCGCACTCCATGGCGAGGCTCGCGGAGCAGATGGTAAAGCCTAAAAGTTAAATACACATATGGAAGGGGTGGTCAAGGAAAGGTACTTTATGAAAATATTATGCAAAAGAAAGAGGAAATAGACAAGGAAGAGAGAAAAATTAGACACTGCATGAAAGCCAACGTCAAATAAGGCGTATAGAATAGACAACTTGCTGCTAAAATTACTGAAATCCTTGGAAAAACCAACGATGACAATAACATCCGTTTTGATATGAAAGACATATAGATGGTCAAAATGCCAGCAGACTTCAAGAAGAATGTAAGAATCCACTTGCAAACAAGGCAGGTCACTAAATTATCACTCTAATAAATCACAGTTTCTAAATAAAAACACGAATTACAAAAAGAAAAATGAACTACTTTTAGAAACCAACCTTGTGGAAGATCTGTTGGAATTTTAGAGAAATGAAGGAATACCCGAAACTCTTGCCAATAGAATTACAACAACGTTTGACCGTTTTCAATGCTATGTAGGCCTTGAAACTCAGGAAGTGTTGCGGGTAATATACACGGAAAGAACGATTAACTACTACTTGCGCAGAAATCATATTATGAGTCGAAGAGCGTGTGTAGGAGGGAGTAACTGAGAAACGAGTGACATGGAAAGGTAGTCTGTCGCTCTGTCACTCATTAGTAAAGGAAGCCGAGACGAACTGAGTCATGAATCGAAATTCAGGTAGAGGAAATAAAAACAATAAGATAACCCGCTGACATTGTCATTCTGCCAGAGTTGGAAAGAGCCTGGCAGATCAGTGTAACGGAATGGGTTGGATCTTGAAAATACATTAAAGGCAAAGATCAATGAATGTGAAACAAGGGAAGTGGATTGTAGCGGAATTAAATTGAGTCACAGTATGGGAATTAATCTGGGAAATCGGAGGGTAAATGTAGAATCGAGTTTTGCCATTTGGCCAGCAAAATAAGATGGCCAAAGCAAAGTAAATATAAAATACAGACAGCCCGTAGCAAGAAAACATTTCAGGAAAAAAGAATTTGTTGGGACTAAATACTAATTTGAGTTTCAAGACGTATTTTCTGAAAGTTTTTTTCAACAGTGTAGGCTTATATGAAAGTGAAGCGTTGATGGTAAATCCCACTTACAAAAGGAAAATAGAAGACTTAGAAAGTAGGTGTTATGGAAGTGTTGAATAGTGTGGCAATGCACAACCTAATTTGTTGGCTTGACTCATTGTGATAGGTGTGGGATCGGTTGTGCACCGTCGCTTTAAAGTCCATACATTTAACAAAGACCCAATTTTTAAACCATGTTTATTAAATGAAGAAGTCATCGAAAAAGCATTGGATAAAATCTGAAGTATTACTGAGATACGAGGAACTAGATATTTATAGTTTAAATCACTAATCGCTGCTAAACGTGTTTGAAAAGTTCCGTAAGACAGTTCTAGAGACTTGTAAGTATCCATTCGAATTCATAAAAGTAAGTTTTTCACGTACGAGAACGATGACGTCACATGAAAAGCGAATTCAAACGAAAAACAGTTTTAAAAAATTAATGAGATAGTAGTGTGTGTAGGGCGTCGAATACCAAAACAAGTGAGAGCTAAGTTCATTTAACAGCACATTAATGCACGAAGTCAAAAGCAAATGTTTTAAGGCGAAATCGGCAGTTTCCACTGTCAGTGGCGAAATAAACTAAAGTTCGTTACTTAGAGTAACAACTGCGAAAAATATGCAATTTGTTCATTATACATGAAAATAAATCTCTGCATCAAATAATTAGAGTTCACAGTTATCTTTAGTCCTGTGAAGGAGGGGTCCTTGAAGTCTCGCAAATTCAACCACCGAAAACGCAGCAATATATATAAATTTTAGATTCGTAACTTTCGCTGAGTAATTTTTCCAAGCCCAGAGAAATGTTAAAGGTTTAACGTACACGTGGCTGCTTGGCTGCACAGCCTCTCGACAAAAACATTCTCACTAACAACGACAAAAGCCAACCAACAAAAGATCTTATGTGCCTAATGCTTGCCTATAAATGCTTTCTGCAACGGCATGCACTACTGAATCCAATACAGACACTTTAATAATGGCCTCCATTCAAATATAAAGCTAATTATATCAACAAAGAATACAGGGAATACTGCTGTGGTCTTTTGCGAGCTGTCATTAAAATATCAACGCAGTATTAAACTACGAGGGTTTGCTGAATAGTAATGCCTTCGAATTTTTTATGTGCAAATTTTAAAGCTTTTTAAATAAAACAAACTTCATTACCATCTGCATCCTTATTTATTATGGCTACATATTTTTTTGACAACATAACAATTCTGGTGACATACACATCTCTCCCAACGAGAAACCAATTTTTTAATACTGTCTCTGTAGAATGTTTGACTACGTTGACCGAGGCACATCACCTCTGCTTGCACTGTTTCAACAGTATCAAAGTGAAGTCCTTGAAGTTCTGGAAAGAGGTGAAAATTTGATGGGACCAAGTCGGGAGTATGTAGGATGATCGATGACAGTCAATCCAAGGCCTCGGATTGTTGCGGGCGTCGCAGCACTGCTATGTGGTCTGGCATTGTATTGCTCATGGAGGCGTGTTCAGTGTGTGGACGACGTTTTAGAATTCGTAGTTTCAGTTTTATGATGGTCTCGCTGTTTGAAATGATGACCTGTACAGTTTCTCGTGATAAGCCACACTCATCTGAGGGCTGTTTCGGTCCGACCATTTCGTCTCACGTGTTCATCAACCCGATTCCGATGACTGGCACCTGCCGGTGTAAGCGGTAGTTCATTCCGAGCATTGTCACACGCGCTAAGATTAGCTCCATCGTTTTCTTCATTACTCGCAGCCCTCTAGCGGCACAGGGTTGTAACTTGAGTCAGCAAAGCGGAAAAGTCGACTCAGTTGTATGAATGTCATGTAACACTTCAACCGATATTGATAAACGGAATAAAAAATTCTAAGGCATTACTTTTCAGCATGTCCTTGTAATTACTCATAAAGTTTATACCATCATCTGATCTTGTTACGTAAGACAACTTCACGTAAATTTATACGAGTAAATCAATATCTAGTCATAAATTGCACTTACTTATCCACTAGGAAAATTAGGTAAGGATTTGGAAAACTAATACTGCCTTACTATTAGGTGTAACCGTGCAGGATCTGTGCTAATAGTATGCTCGCATATTAACATTTAATAAACTCGTCTGCAATTCTTGTGTGTGTGTTTGTGTGTGTGTGTGTGTGTGTGTGTGTGTGTGTGTGTGCGCGCACAATACACAAACTTTTTTTTTTGTTTGGGGAGGAAGGGGTTGTGTGGTTGAAGTCGTTCGTTCTGACAGTTAAAATTTTAGAAATTAAGCACTGTTTACCGAAGTTATGTTACATAAAGATATGTAATACTCGTAATATGTAGTGCTATACGAAGGCATCGAGGCAAAACCTGTGCTGCGGATGTACGGCGCACTTGTCACTACTAAAAGTTTTTAAAATATTTCATGCGACGGGTTTAGGGACTTGTAAAATACCTATACGAGTTCATGAACATAAGCTACCCACAGTAGACTGATGGTCTTTAACCCTGAATTGTTGTGCGTTGTTTACAACTCTGTAAATTTTTGAAGGAGTACAGGGATCAATCAGGTGTTGCACACGCCGCATTTATACTTATGTAAAATAAACAATATATCAGCACACAGTAGCCATACTGTGTTGAAGAATTTCTTTCCATCAACCATGTCATGCCCACCATTACATCAGTTTCCAGGGAACAGCAAATCAGCAATAATGCAATACCACTGGTGTGTTACGACCGCGTGGATGATGACGCAACTAACGAGATTTAAACTCGGAGAAACATTTGTAATAGGCATTTTTATGTTCAGCGGTACATTCTACCGAAAGCTACATTAGGCAAAGGTCAAACATTGCTTTTCCATTTGAATTCACGAAAGTCAGCAGCAAACGTTATAAGTCCAAAGGAGCAGAACCTCACTGCGAGTGCCAACGTAAACTAAAATTCATCACTATGAATAACCATTGTGAAAAGCATGCTACATGTGCATTACACACAATCAATTCTGACAGTTAATTTCGTGGTGAAGTACACTATGCTTCAGCAAAATATCCTTTTGCCAAGTTGGCCTATTTATTAAATACTCACCAGGTCTTAGTGAAGTCTGCACAAAGCTTTGTAATGATTTTAACGTCTTCACAGTCTTTCTCGGGCATTTCACCAGATGTTGGTCTTATTTATTAAGTCTAATACATACTCACCCAGTTTTAGCGAAGTCTGTCCAGAGCTTGGTTATGGTTTTAACCATTTCGTAGTCCTCCTTGGGCATGTCACCAGATGTTGGATAGTAAGGATTATTCGAAAATAAGTAAAACAGATCGTCTCCGTGGGCCACTCCTGCAACACAGAAGATCACTCTATCACAGAACATTTATAATTCAATTTTTCAGCCTGTAATTGCATTCTGACTTCTACACTAGTGTTCGAAGAGCTTACGATAACACTGATGAAAATGGTGCGCCCTAGATACCGATAGAGCCCTATGGATTGTAACTCTCACAGATGTCGTTCATAGGCGGGTTTCAGACTTGCTCAAAACTGTACAGGTCATCCGATTCCCAGCTTGCCTTTCTTAAATATGAAAAACTGACAACACTGATCGAAAAGTGGTTCGTTCGGAATCTTTGTAATTATTCAGCACCTTTATCATTGTGTTGCTTCACATAACAGAACACACATGCTGTTCCTTTTAATCTGGTCTCTCTCCTGACGACAACTAGGTCAACTGCAGTCACCCGCTCACTCCATCTTCTGTCTACAACCTTCGCTTCCCGTTCAGCCTCGATCAATGTGGACGGAGTGAAATGCCACGGTGGTTAGCACACTTGACTCGCATTCGGGTCAAATTGGCGACAGGACATTCACATTCACTTAGGTTTCCCGTTACGTCCCTAAATCATGCCACGCAAAGGCCGGTATGCTTCATTCGAAAGGGCACAGTCGATTTCCTTCTCCATTCTTGGCACAATTTGAGCTTGTGCTGCGTTTCTAATGACCCCGATGTCGACCGGACATTACAGCCAATTTTCCTTCCATCCATCCTTCAATCGTTGTACTACAGATTATTATTGATTATTATCACTAATCAAGGCGATGCATAAGTATCAGCAAGACATCAAACACTGCGGGAAACATTACGACACTTTACATAGTGCTCCTGAATAGTTTAGAATGGTCGAAAGAGAGTAAACCTCAAAAAAGAGCTATCACTTTAAATTAGCCAAAACTTAAACTATGCAACGAATGAGCGCGTAATTATTATACTGAGAAGAGTCGATTGCACCCACAACGTACCAAGTTAGCCTTAACATCGGTGCATTGTTTAGCAATAACGTTCTCGCGCCTGTTATAATCGTTTATAATCGTTAGTTTCTTATTCTTTCTATTCCTTTACTTCAACAACAATTTTGTGCCAGCGTACGCATGTAGAAGTCTATCGTTGTGCTACAGGATAGTATTGATCATTATCGCTAATCATGGCAGTGCATGAGTTAAGTATCAGCAAGACGTCGCACAATGTGGGAAGCATTGCGACACCCTACATAGTGCTTCTGAATAGTTTACAATTGTCATTGAGAGGGTAAAACAAAAAAAAAGAAAAACTTTCACTTTAAAGTAGCCAAAACGTAAAATAAGCGCGTAATTATTGTATAGAGAAGAGTGAGTTTCACACACAATGTACCAAGTTAGCCTTAACGTCAGTGCATTGTTTACCAATCAAGAACTCTTGCCTCTTATAATGGTTTGTTTCTTATTTGTGATATTAATTTACATCAACAACAATTTCCTGCCAACTTACCCTATGTGGCAGATAATTGCAGTACAAACATAGCAAATATTTCATGGTTCTCTATTTATTAACACTATTAAGAAGATATCTGATTATCAAAGATTGAAAATTAGTAAAATTTCAATGTCACTGCCATATATTTCAAGATTTACCTTATGCTTTCCATTGTAAAACTATCACTCGTATGTTGACGATGGTGGTTATGCACATTTAGTCTACAGTTAGTTAAACATATAAATAATGAATTATGTGCCTCAGTGCAGCATGAATAGGACTGTGATAACAGTTAAAATTCTGAGACAGGCTGAGCTGATTTAAAAAAAATAAAAACCGAGAGAACAGATTTGTTGCACTCCCGCACCCTTCATAAAGACCGAAGTTTTCCCTTGTATTTTATTTCATCTGGCATTCGGTATGATTAATGGCCTCAAACAAACAAATTATTTTTAATAAATACATCTGTGATTTGAGGTAAAGTCTGCAAATTTTTTTTAATTCTTAGGATATCTGTTTCTTCATACCTATGAAACTGTTCCTTTATTTTCTCCGGTCATGAATTTTACATTAATTCTCTCTCGTGAAGAGTATAAATTCCTTGTTATTTAGAAAAACACCTTTTTGCACAATATTACAGGTCTAACCATTGAGGAAGACATAAAAATATAGTTTTAGACTGTACAGAGCACTTAAAAGGAGTAAATGAGACCTCTAGCGACTATTCACTTTATTCATTTCACTACTGAAAAATTTCACGGGACTCTTACCCAGATCCAGATCACCACCTCCAAGGTATTTTGTCATTCTGTATTTTCCCTTGTATGAAAGAAGGTAGTAGTACACAGGCGCCGTATCCTTGTACTTCCTGATAGCCTCTTCCCCATTCCAGATAAATAATCCATCAGTGTATAACTAGAAAGAGAAACATGGAAATTATTTGTATGGCAGATCATTCCATAAAGTTCAGCAGCGAAAAAAACAAAATACTTTTACAGAACAATGTCGGTCACTTTTATTGACACATGCATTAATACAAAAATTTGATAGTTTAAGCGAGTAAAATTACACAATAAAAAGGTGAGAAATTTAGTCTTGTAGTGACAGTAACTTATGGTAGTATTACATGTATCCGATAGGTAACAGTTGCTTCGTAAAATACAATCTATATCTACATCTACATGATCACTCTGCAATTCACAGTTAAGTTCCTGGCAGAGGGTTCATCGAACCACCTCGAAGCTCTTTTTCTACCTTTCCACTCTCAGAAAGCGACTGGAGAAAATGAGCACCAAAATCTTTCCGTGCGAGCTCTGGAGAAAATGAGCACCAAAATCTTTCCGTGAGAGCTCTGATTTCCTTTATTTTATTATGATGATCGTTTCTCTCTATGCACGTGGGAGCCAACAAAATATTTTCACACTCTCAGCAGAAAGTAGGTGATTGAAATGTCAAGAGAAGATCCCGCCGCAGCGTAAATCGCCTTCGTTTTAATGACTGCCACCCCAGTTCGTGTATCACATCCGTAGCAATTATCCCCTCCCCCTCCTTATTGCGCGATAATACAAAACGAGCTGCCATTCTTTTAACTTTTCCGACGTTCTCCGTCAATCCCATCTGATGCGGATCCCACATCGCAGCAGTAGTTCTCCAAAAGAGGACGGACAAGCGTAGTGTAATGAGTATCTTTAGTAAACCTACTACATTTTCTAAGTTTTCTGCCAATAAGTAGCAGTCTTTGGTTTCCTTACCCCACAATATTATTTATGTCATTGTTCCATTTAAGTTATTCGGTCATTGTAAACCCTAAGTACTTAGTTCAATTTACAGCACTTAGATTTGTGTGATATATCGTGTAACTGAATTTAGCGGATTATTTTTGGTGGTCATGTAGATGACTTGACACTTTCCATGATTTAGAGTCAGTTGCCACATTTTGCACCGTACAGATGTCTTGTCTTCATCTTTTCGCAGCTTGTTTTGATCATCTGACGACATTACATGACGGTAAATGACAGCATAATCTATAAACCATCTAAGACAGCATCTCAGATTGTCTGCTTAATCGTTTATAGAGATCAGAAACAACAGAGGCCCTATAACACTTCTTTGACGACCGGCAGATATTACGTCTGTTTTACTCGATGACTCTCCGTCAGTTATTACGAACTATGACCATTCTAACATGAAATCACAATCCTGTCACACAAATGAGACACCACTCTTTAGACACGCAATTTAATTAGAAGTTACTTTTGAGAAACGGTGTCAAAAGTCTCCTAAAAATCTAAAATTATGGAATCAATTTGACATCCAATGTCCAAGTTCTTTGAATTTAAACCACATCTGTTCTACGCTTATACAGTCACAAAAAAACGATTGGAGTCCGACTCTCAAGAAAGGCGCCAAGAGCATTTTTGTCTCGTTTTTTAAATAGATAAATTTTTCGTATACTTGTGGTGGGTTTGGATGGTACAGTAGTCGGTCTAGCTACAACATCCTTGTGGTCACTGCTGCTTATTTGTTAGGGTTATTTGTTGCTGAGATGTCAAGTTTGTTTTCTCAAGCATTTACACTCCTAAGACAGTTGTTCAAAACAATTTTCTGACAAGGCAGTTTAGATTTCAGACGACGTTTTGTGCCTACCTCCGACTTTAAACCCATATTTTCGTCAACATATCGATGGCATATTGAAATCACCACAAAATTTAATTGTATGTGTGAAGTACCTGTTTGAAATGATACTAAAATTTTCTTCGAACTGTTGAGGAACTGTATCATTTGAGTCGGGAGGTCGGTAAAAGGGACCAATTATTATTCGGATTTTCATGTATACCCTCTACCCTTACTAACTAACAAGAACTGTCAATTTCAATTTCACTGCAAGGTAAACTCCTTCTGACAGCAATAAATACTCCACTACCAACTGTATTTCATCTATTCTTACTGAACACCGTTAGTTCCTTTGTAAAAATTTCGGCTAAACTTATTTCCGGCTGAAGCCAGCTTCCCGTGACTAAATATAGAATGAAAGATATTTGTGACTTAACGAACTATAAAGTGAACTAGATTGTTATTGCACCTAATTAGGAAAAGAACTGATTTCATTCTTACTGATAACACGAAATAGTTGTTTCTTGGGACGGTAGCCATTAGTACCCAACTGTACATGAGGAGAAAATTAAACCTCGAAGTGTACATCAAAAGACTGTAAATATAAACGAAAAGCTATCTGCAACAGTGGCGCCTGAGTGCGATACACTTAATCCAATGTAAATGTCTCACATTAAGTGAAATGTATCATTGGTCCGTATCCATCAACGCTTTTGACTCGTGATTATGGCTGGTTCAAAAATGGCTCTGAGCACTATGGCACAGACATCTGAGGTCATCAGTCCCCTAGAACTTAGCACTACTTAAACGTATCTAACCCAAGGACGTCACACACAGCAATGCCCGAGGCGGGATTCGAACTTGCGACCGTAGCGGTCGCGCGGTTCCAGACTGTAGCGCCTAGAACCGCTCGGCCACGGCGACCGGCCATTACGGCTGGTGTTCTAAGGAGAAAATGTCAGCGTTCTTTTCTAGACACTGCATGACTTCTTAGTGATGGTGCTATATAAATTTCGTTCACAATCCCATACACGGAAATATTTAGGCCAAGGGACTTAAAATTCACCTACAGTCAGCTGTCATGGTGCATGCTGTCGACTTCTGTAAGTAGTAGACATTTTTGTGGTCCATTGCACGATTCCAGATAAGATTAACGCTTCAGTCGTGCCTTTTGTTGACAGTAATAGAGTGACACAATCTACATCTACATTCACACTCAGCAAGCCACCCAACGGTGTGTGGCGCAGGGCACTTTACGTACCACTGTCATTACCTCCCTTTTCTGTTCCAGTCGCGGGAAGAACGACTGTCTGAAAACCTCCGTGCACTCGAATCTCTCTAATTTTACATTCGTGATCTCCTCGGGAGGTATAAGTAGGGGGAAGCAGTATATTCGATACCTCATCCAGAAACGCACCCTCTCGAAACATAGCGAACAAGCTACACCACGATGCAGAGCGCCTCTCTTGCAGAGTCTGCCACTTGAGTTTGCTAAACATCTCCGTAACGCTATCACGGTTACCAAATAACCCTGTGACGAAACGCGCCGCTCTTCTCTGGATCTTCTCTATCTCCTCCGTCAACCCGATCTGGTACGGATTCCACATTGATGATCAATACTCAAGTATAGGTCGAACGAGTGTTTTGTAAGCCATCTCCTTTGTTGATGGACTACATTTTGTAAGGACTCTCCCAATGAATCTCAACCTGGTACCCGCCTTACCAACAATTAATTTTATATGATCATTCCATTTCAAATCGTTCCGCACGCATACTCCCAGATATTTAACAGAAGTAACTGCGACCAATGTTTGTTCCGCTATCATATAATCACACAATAAAGGATCCTTCTTTCTATGTATTCGCAATACATTACATTTGTCTATGTTAAGGGTCAGTTGCCTCTCCCTACACCAAGTGCCTATCCGCTGCAGATCTTCCTGCATTTCGCTACAATTTCTCTGTATACTACAGCATCATTCGCGAAAAGCCGCATGGAACTTCCGACACTATCTACTAGGTCATTTATATATATTGTGAAAAGCAATGGTCCCATAACACTCCCCTGTGGCACACCAGAGGTTACTTTAACGTCTGTAGACGTCTCTCCATTGATAACAACATGCTGTGTTCTGTTTGCTAAAAACTCTTCGATCTAGCCGCACAGCTGGTCTGATATTCCGTAGGCTCTTACTTTGGTTATCAGGCGACAGTGCGGAACTGTATCGAAGTCTTCCGGAAGTCTAGGAAAATAGCATCTACCTGGGAGCCTGTATCTAATAATTTCTGGGGCTCATAAAGAAATAAAGCGAGTTGGGTCTCACACGATCGCTGTTTCCGGAATCCATGTTGATTCCTACAGAGTAGATTCTGGGTTTCCAAAAACGACATGATACTCGAGCAAAGAACATGTTTTAAAATTGTACAACAGATCGACGTCAGAGATATAGATCTATAGTTCTGCGCATCTGCTCGACGACCCTTTTTGAAGACTGGGACTACCTGTGCTCTTTTCCAATCATTTGGAACCTTCCGTTCCTCTAGAGACTTGCGGTACACGGCTCTTAGAAGGGGGGCAAGTTCTTTCGCGTACTCTGTGTAGAATCGAATTGGTATTCCGTCAGGTCCAGTGGACTTTCCTCTGTTGAGTGATTTCAGTTGCTTTTCTATTCCGCTCCTGATTTGCCAATCGCGACAGACGGCCCGCCATGTCACACTCTGCCAACGGCGGCAGGTGGTTGCGGTGTAGAGGGGCGGGGCGTGACGTCAGCACACCGCTCTGCCGGCCGTTCTTATTCTTTTTCCTTGGCAGTACTCGGTATTGAACCTGGGTCTTCCACATAGGAATCAGATATGCTGACCACTAATCTATAGAGGCGGAATAATGTAGTGGGTAGCATGATGTACACATAAGTGATAGAGAAAATACGAGATTCTTAATCTTAAAATTAATTTTAGCCGGAATACAGACAGTACATTCAGTTTGAGAATATTTACTTCACTGAGTTTGCTGACTGAAACTTCACCGTTTGAGAAGTAGAAATCCTTAATCTTCTTAGTGACGAAATCAGCCTCTGGCTCTCCGTCATACGATAAACTCAAGGGAAACAGCCTTTCTCCGTCCTGTGTCAAATCTTCCAGTAGCTGTTTATTTGGTATGCAAGCTGAAATGTAGAGCAGTTTTTGATGAAAAGTTATTCAATGGCGTATAGCATACATTCGTCAGTATTTGTAGGGAATCATAAGGCTACGTCATTTCGCTAGTGACATGTGAAAATTGTCTCTACTTTAACTGAGTACAGAACTGATGTACTATACTAATGACCACTTAATTTAGAGACAGACACTTAGTAGCGTGTTACAATTAGTTTCTCCTCCATGGCACCTGCTTTCAGTCGTGGCACGGGTTCCACTATACTGCTCAAGCTTTGCTCTTACCAGCTGAGTTAACCAAGGCAGGGTAGCTCAGGTGGTGAGATCAGTTTCTACGAAAATCAGGCTCCAGGTTGAAATCCCTGACCAACGCACTGTTTTAATCTGCTTGGAATCTTGAATCTGCTTTTTCTTTTTCTGATGATATTTTACCGTTTACTCTAATGTTGACAGAGATCGAAATGGAAAAGAAAAACTTGTGTTAAAATACTGAAGTGTTAGAAAATATATATATATATATATAACACTTCAGTATTTTAACACTTAAGTGTATATATATGTGTGTGTGTGTGTGTGTGTGTGTGTGTGTGTATATATAATACTGAAGTGTTAGAATATATATATATATATATATATATTTTAACACTTAAGTTATATATATAGCTATTCCTATTTGGTGAGTTATGTTTTTAGGACGGATGAGATTAGAAAAGATGGATTCGTATAGCTGAAAATGGCAACACATCATGAAATAGTATTCAGTGCGATCAAATTCGATAAAGACACATTATGTGGTTACTGAATTTATTGTAATCGCATTACAGCTGGAGCAAATATTTCGTAAACAGAGAGAAAAACGAAATTAAAGTCTGAACATATTACAGATATCAGTATATTTCTAACCAAAAACAAACATCACAAAGTACACTCGTGATCCAAAAGATTATGACAACTGTCCACCACGAGAACAAACGCCAGCTGGTGACGCGGCTAGTATTGTGTTCAAGCGTAGCAGAACCGTTTGAAAAACACTATGTGATCAAAAGTATCCGGACACACCCAAAATCATACGTTTTGCCATTAGGTGCGTTGTGCTGCCACCTGCTGCCAAGTACTCCATACCAGCGACGTCAGTAACCATTAGACATCGTGAGAAAGCAGAACAAGGCGCTCCGCGAAATTCACGGGCATCGAAGTGGTCAGGTGATTTGCTGTTTACGTCATACGTCTTTACGCGAAATTTCCACACTCCTAAACATCGCTAGGTCCATTGTTTCCGATGTGATAGTGAAGTGGAAACGTGAAGGGACACCTACAGCACATAAGCGTACAGGCCGACCTCATCTGTTGACTGACAGAGACCGCCAACAATTGAAGAGGGTCGTAATATGTAATAGGCAGACATCTATCCAGACCATCACACAGGAATTCCAGATTGCATCGTGATCCACTGCAAGCGCTATGACAGTCGAGCGGGACGTGAAAAAACTTGCATTTCATGGTCGAGCGGCTGCTCATAAGCCACACTTCACGTCGGTAAATGCCAAACGACACGGCGCTTGGTGTAAGGAGCGTAAGCGTTGGACGATTGAACAGTGGAACAACGTTGTGTGGAGTAACGAATCACCGTACACAATGTGACGATCCGACTGGCAGGATGTGGGTATGGCGTTTTCCCGGTGAACGTCATCTGCCAGCGTGTATTGCGCCAATAGTAAAATTCGGAGGCGATGGTGTTATGGTGCGGTTGTGATTTTCAAGGATTTTTGCGTCGCGCTATCACTGCACAGGCCTACATTGATGTTTTAAGCACCTTATTGCTTCCCACTGTTGAAGAGCAATTTGGGGATGGCGGTTGCATCTTTCATCACGATCAAGCGCTTGTTCATAGAGCACGGCCTGTGGTGGAGAGGTTACCCTGCAATAACATCCCTGTAATGGACTGGCCTGCACAGAGTCCTGACCTGAATCCTATGGAACACCTCTGGGATGTTTTGGAACGCCGACTTCGTGCCAGGCCTCACCGACCGACATCGGTACCTCTACTCAGTGCAGCACTCCGTGAAGATTGGGTACCCTTCCCCAAGAAACCTTCCAGCACCTGAGTGCAGGTACGCCTGCAAGAGTAGCAGCTGTATCAAGGCTGAGGGTGGGCCAACACCATATTGATTTACAGCATAACCTATGGATGGCGCAACGAAATTGTAAGACATTTTCAGCCAGGTGTCTGGATGCTTTTGATCACGTAGTGTATCATTCTAGTGACGATGTGGGCTGCAAAGGGGAAAAGTTTCTGCCACTTTGACAAAACGTGTCACCTGGTCGGATATCGGATATCACACCAGGTCGGTTGCCATCTCCGGATACACCACCATCCTAACGAACGGCTGTTCGAAACATACATCGTGCCATGTATCGACAGTGACAGGTTTGACAGTGTTATGCCATGAGGACATTGATATGGGATCCCATGGGAGTTGGTGTAATAATCGAAGGCAACATGACAGCTCAGAACGACAAGACATTTTGTCACAGTCCATTAGCATCCTACGATACTTGATTTCTTTCCCGATGGCGACAGCATCTTCCGCCAGGATAACTGTCTGTGTCACAGTGGTTTGACCAGCATGATTGTGTATCCACGCTGATGTCTTGGCCACTCAGTTTACCTGACGTAAATCTGGTAGACAACGCCAGAGACGCTGGCGGACGCTTGGTCCGTGACACAGATCGCCAATCCGCAGTTTACGGAAATTGCATGATCTGTACGTACATACCTCGTATCACACAGCTCTGGAAAACTACCGACGACTCTTTCGAATCCATGGAATTCAGAATCGCTGATTGACTTTGTTCCATATACAGTATTAAAAGAGTGTTCATAACTTTGTGGCCCATCTGTGAATAACAAAGGGCAAAACGTTCTCACAACTTATTATGAAATGGAGTGTGTAGTTCGAGGATTTTCTTACAAATAACACAATGTTCCACTGACCCGTTAAATTTGAAAACATATGCTAATTTTTGTGCTACAGGAAATGAGACGTTAAACCATCTTCTAATGTTTAGTTTCTAACTTTTCAGCTATCGAAAATATGAAAAAACAAAAAGTGACGTGCCGAAATGAGTGAGTAATACAGGTTTTATTTTTATTCTCATCACTAATATATCTTCGTTGTGGCAATTTTTAACGTTTCCATTGTCGGCGTAAGTAAAATAGTTTGTATGGTGTCTGCATTGAAGGCACTGTCAAAATATTCACCTCGACGAAATTATTAGTATTATATACGCTAAGCCTTCCAGAACCATCACCGAGTCAACCTTTAAATATGAAACCTTACCCGCTGCAAACAGGTACCCTTCGTCCTGGTTGGCACCTGTCATCCATGGAATTGCTGTATGAGGCTCCAGTTCACGTGGATGTTTGGGCAGAAACGAACCGTCTCCTTCACCTTCTATAGCTGGTCGGAAAGGTATGAGTGGGCTGAAGAACCATTCCTAAAACAAAGAAACTAACGTTATTTAGGTTTGCATCGTTTAGAGGTTCGTCGAAACTGTAATAGAAATTCAGATGCAATAATAAGTGACCTGCTTTGCTATTTGGTCCTGCAGCCAGTGGGCATTGATTTGCATATTTCTAACTGTTATTGGAATTGGTGAAACGCCGCGAGTAATGGGGTTAATTGGTAGTGGCACTACATCAGTACTGTGCGGATAAGTCGAGAATTTGGGTATGACGGGAGATATGCTAGGACATTCCGTGCAGTTGCGATCGCCATTGTGCCGCGCTGGATTAGCCGAGCCGTCTAGGGCGCTGCAGTCATGGACTGTACGGTTGGTCCCGGCGGAGTTTGGAATCCACCCTCGAGCATGGGTATGTGTGTGTTTGTCCGTAGGATAATTTAGGTTAAGTAGTGTGTCAGCTTAGGGACTGATAACCTTAGCAGTTAAGTCCCATAAGATTTCACACACATTTGAACATTTTGATAGCCCATTGTGTCTGGATGGTTCAGTGGTCGGACGGCTTTTGGCGGCCGTGGCGAGGGACCTCCAGCGTGTGCTGTGTGCTGCGGTCTGAATGGTTCAAATGGCTGTGAGCACTATGGGACTTAACTTTTGTGGTCAACAGTCCCCTAGAACTTAGAACTACTTAAACCTAACTAACCTAAGGACATCACACACATCCATGCCCAAGGCAGGATTCGAACCTGCGACCGTAGCGGTCGCGCGGTTCCAGACTGTAGCGCCTAGAACCGCTTGGCCACGCTGGCCGGATCACTGCGGTCTGCTGCGCCCGATGCAGTACCGAGCAAGGTGGCGCAGTGGTTAGACACTGGACTCGCATTCGGGAGGACGACGGTTCAATCCCGCGTCCGGCCATCCTGATTTAGGTTTTCCGTGATTTCCCTAAATCACTCCAGGCAAATGCCGGCATGTTTCCTCTGAAAGGGCACCCCCGACTTCCTTCCCCATCCTTCCCTAATCCGATGAGATCGATAACCTCGCTGTCTGGTCTCCCTCCCCGAAACCAACCAACCTGATGCAGTAGGTAGCTGCGTTATTTGACACTCTTGATGGATTAATATTAGAAGGAGAGATGGATCAGCCTAATAGAAGAGAAACGTTGAAATTTGTATTTTGATCAGAAAGTTCAGAGACCGAATTCGTTCGAAATTGAGACATGGCTAGAGGAAGTTGTGAAAATTTCGTTTGAGGATATCATAGGTATTCATTCACCTTTCAGTTGTCAGCAGCATTGTGTACGTAAAGCTTAAAAACACAGAATCGTGTGAGACAATTGCACAATCTAGCGGCGGAACTGAGCCGTACGCTTTCCCAACTAGACGTTTTCGTGAACTTCGCTGTCTATCTGTATTTGGTTTCCTGCTCTTGTCGCGGTTACGTCTTGGTTCTTCTTCCTTTTGCGTGTGGCAGCAGCGATGTGTATCGATATTTGGTGCATATAGTTTCCGACACGAGGGTCTGGAGTGAGTCGGTCGGTTGTTGCGGACGAGGGAAGTTCTCCGCGCGGTGCAGTCGGCTTGGGCCGCTGGCAGGCCGTGCGCAGTGTCGGAGCGTGTGTGGAGCTGTCCGATCGTTCTAGCTTCGTGGTTCGCTGACTCAGGACGTCAAAGTTGAGTGGTTTCAACGCTTATTCATGTTGTGGTGGTTCGCTTCTGTGGTTTGCGATTGGGGAGGATTTCCGATGAGCAACACTGAGTGGTTCTACTGCATGAGATGTAGCCGCCATGCGGTGCAATTAACTATTTTGGTCGAGTACAATTTGAGTGCGCCAGTGGAATTTTCTGTCTTGTGGCCGTTAGTGCTCTGGTTACCTGCCCTGGGCACTGATGTAAATTCAGGCAGTGTTCTTTTGAGCAGGTTAACTATCCCCGTGTTTCAAATTCAAATGTACCAGCGGAATTTTCTGCCTAGTGGCCGTTAGTGTTCTGGTTACCTGCCCTGGCCACTAACGTAATTTCAGGCAGCGTCCATTCCTCACCTGTTGTCGCTATCCAACATGGTGTGTAATTTTGGCAGCTGATACATACATGATTGTGGATTATCGCGTTCGTAACATTTCCGGTTGAGGTTCTCATGTACTGACTGACGGGAAGCAAGTTGTTGTGTCGGTCGGTCCGTTGCTGCCCCCTGGTTGGGTTCCGACGGATCAAGTATAGTTGGGCTTACCACCTGTCTCACCTAAGTGAACTAGGGCAGACCGACCTCGCTGGACGTCTTCTGAGTGCCACCGGTGTTTAATTTTCTATTGTCAGATATTTTAAACTTTAGGCTTATGGTTATTGTTTGTTTCTTAAAATTCTGGAAATTAATTTTAAATTTATCTTTCAAGCTTAAACACTGAGGCCTTCTGCCTTATAAAGATTATGATAATATATTCTGAAGTATTGAACTTTAATTGTGGCTCTCAGCCATTTGTGTTGCACCTTGTATACGTTTCCTTTTGGGTTTAAAATTATTTTATTGCTACCTTAATTAAATTTAGATTAAAAAAAACATTTCTTGTTGTCCTTCTGCCTCTAAATATCAATGCTAATAGAGTCTAAAATTTTGGAAATTAATTGTGGCCCTCAGCCATTTGTACTGCACTTTGCGTATGTTGTTTTTTGAATTATTTTATTGCTATCGTAATTGGATTTTGGATCTTGTTAAGATTTCTTGTTGGAGGCCTTCAGTTGTGAAAGAGTTTCTAAATTACGAGGGCTACCCACAAAGTACATTACGTTTTGGAATTAAAAATAAATAAAGTATTGGAATTTTTTTTATTATATACAGATGAAAGCCACACTTAAATACTACTTTTCTACATAGTTGCCATTTAAATTAAGGCACTTATCGTAGCGATGGACGAGCTTGGAAATTCCTTCGTCGTAAAATTCGGCCGCCTGCGCCTTCAACCACGTGGTTACCTCTTCTTGAAGCTGTGCGTCGTCATCAAAACGCTGCATAGCCAACCACTTCTTCATTGCTGGGAATAAGGGGAAGTCGGTCGGTGTCATGTCGGTACTGTACGGCGGATGAGGAAACAACTCCCACTTAAAAGATTCGAGAACTTCACGAGTGGCATTTGCCGTGTGGGCCCGGGCGTTGTCGTGAATCAGCAAGATCTTTGAGCCCAACTTTCCCCTGCGCTTGTCCTGTATTGCTCTTCTGAGGTTGTGCAGAGTTTGTCAATACCTTTGAGAGTTTGTTGTAGTGCCTCTTTCTAGGAAATCCACAAAAATCACACCTTTTCTGTCCCAAAAGAGGTGACCTCGTGGTTGAAGGCGCAGGCGGCCGAATTTTACGACGAAGGAATTTTCCAAGCTCGTCCATCGCTACGATAAGTGCCTTAATTTAAATGGCAACTATGTAGAAAAGCAGTATTTAACTGTGGCTTTCATCTATATATAATTTAAACAAATTCACTACTTTATTTATTTTTAATTCCAAAACGTACAATAAATGAAGCAGAAACTGACTTCAACCCTTGGCTCTTTCCACAGTCTTATTACCTGTTCTGCCCAGCGGGTTTAGCCGGCGTTTCAGGAACATTTAAGTTCTAACATCATGATGGCAATATTAGTGAAGTTTGTGTTATGCACGCTGGATTTAGATTAAGGATTGTCCGTATCTTTGACCTGCCATTTGAAATCACCGCTGAGCAGATCAATTCAGTGATAGCTCCTTATGGGAGAATAGTCAGTAATTTTGCAGAAATGTGGTCTCCTGCTCACAGGTTCCCCCTCTTGAATGGTATCAGGCAATTGCGAGTTGATTTTCACAAGCACATACCCTCGAATATAAATGTCTGTGGTTATCGGGCTATAGTGTAGCCGAGAAACTGCGCGTCTTGCGGCGGTACAGGCCATGTCCGCTCGCAGTGTATACAACGCCGAGTGGCCCAGCTACCTGCGGGCGAAACTGTGAGACCCCCAGCCATGTCAACGTTGCTTTTAACTTATGAACCGCAGCCGCTGGACAGCTCCGTACGCGACACGCTACGCAGGATGACGCTGCTAGCGTCGATAACGGACGTTAACGACTCGATAGGGACAACACAATCAAAGCGTCAAGGAAAAGAACCTAATACCAATGTTGAAATACAACAAATCCCAGAACCGACTACAGAAGTAGCAGACTAAAGAAAACGACAAGGAAACGGAGACACCACTTGCCAGCGAACAGGACCGCGCGTAAGAAACATACGAGGCAACGGAAGACGCTGAAATCTCCACAAGAGGCAGTCCTGCAAGTGCAAGGAAGTATAAAAAAAGGAGACTAGCTCACAGGGTTGCTGAAGAACTCGCACCGCCCTTGCGAGAAAAAGCAAAGCAGATTAGCAAACAAGCTACATGAAGAATCACATAGTAATCCGGTTCTGAGAAAAATAGTTCAAATGGCTCTGAGCACTATGGGACTCAACTGCTGTGGTCATCAGTCCCCTAGAACTTAGAACTACTTAAACCTAACTAACCTAAGGACATCATACACATCCATGCCCGAGGCAGGATTCGAACCTGCGACCGTAGCAGGCGCACGGTTCCGGACTGCGCGCCTAGAACCGCGAGACCACCGCTGCCGGCAATCCGGTTCTGAGTATGCTTGCATCTGACTCATTGCAAACCAAATCAAGTACAACATGCCCCATGTCACCTGACCATTTTTCATACGAAAGATTGAAGCTGATAGCAAAATGTGATGCTGAGAAGGTTCTCCCTGAGACTACAAATGCAGACAAAGACACATCTAGAGATAATCAACAGAAAAATTGGGCTGATGAATCTGACGAAATGAACCAAGATGAAGAAATGAATGAAACTGGAGGAACGGAAGAGATTTGTTGCCCGACAAGATAAACCGAACACGATGGATACAACATTGGCGGAACATAGTGTGGAAAGGGATATACGTCCGACAGCACTACTTATGACGAACATTGACTTCGATAGTGAATAAGACTATATGGACGCAGCACAAGCCTACAAAATCTCCAGGCTGAACGTTAATAAGAAACGTTCCTCCTTGCACTTACAACATCTGCAAGACCTCCTATACGCAGCTGACGCTGATGTACTACTGTTACAGGAAGTAACACATTAAGTGGGAAAAGATACGAGGGTACAACGCCATAACTAACCCTGGTATCGGTGCAGAACTGAGAACCGCCATTCTCACGAAAGAAGGCATCCGTGTCACACAAACAGTAAACCTTGCAAACATCAGAGGAACTGCAGTGACTGTTAATAAAGTTCGCATCGTCAACGTTTAGGCACCGTCTGGCAACAATAACAGGCATACTAGAGCGGATTTTTTAAATAGTAAAATCGTCCATCTCTTGTGTAAACATCAGGATTATGTAATCCTAGCCGGCAATTTTACATTACATCTACATCCATACTCCACAAGCCACCTGAAGGTGTGTGGCGGAGGGTACCTTGAGTACCTCTATCGGTTCTCCCTTCTATTCCAGTCTCGTATTGTTCGTGGAAAGAAGGATTGTCGGTATGCCTCTGTGTGGGCTCTAATCTCTCTGATTTTATTCCCATGGTCTCTTCGCGAGATATACGTAGGAGGGAGCAATATACTGCTTGACTCCTCGGTGAAGGTATGTTCTCGAAACTTCAACAAAAGCCCGTACCGAGCTACTGAGCGTCTCTCCTGCAGAATCTTCTACTGGAATTTATCTATCATCTCCGAAACGCTTTCACGATTACTAAATGATCCTGTAACGAAGCGCGCTGCTCTCCGTTGGATCTTCTCTATCTCTTCTAACAACCCTATCTGGTACGGATCCCACACTGCTGAACACTATTCAAGCAGTGGACGAACAAGTGTACTGTAACGTACTTCCTTTGTTTTTGGATTGCATTTCCTTAGGATTCTTCCAATGAATCTCAGTCTGCCATCTGCTTTACCGACGATCAAATTCATATGGTCATTCCATTTTAAATCACTCCTAATACGTACTCCCAGATAATTTATGGAATTAACTGCTTCCAGTTGCTGACCTGCCATATTGTAGCTAAATGATAAGGGATCTTTCTTTCTATGTATTTGTAGCACGTTACACTTGCCTACATTGAGATTCAATTGCCATTCCCTGCACCATGCGTCAATTCGCTGCAGATCCTCCTGCATTTCAGTACAATTTTCCATTGATACAAACTCTCCATACACCACAGCATCATCTGCAAAAAGCCTTGGTGAACTTCCGATGTCATCCACCAGGTCATTTATGTATATTGTGAATAGCAACGGTCCTACGACACTCCCCTCCGGCACTCCTGAAATCACTTTTAGTTCGAAAGTTTTCTCTCCATTGAGAATGACATGCTGCGTTCTGTTATCTAGGAACTTCAATCCAATCACACAATTGGTCTGATAGTCCATATGGTCTTACTTTGTTCATTAAACGACTGTGGGTAACTGTATTGAACGCCTTGCGGAAGTCAAGAAACACTGCATCTTCCTGGGAACCCGTGTCTATGGCCCTCTGAGTCTCGTGGACTAATAGCGGGAGCTGGGTTTCACACGTTTGTCTTTTTCGAAACCCATGCTGATTCCTACAGACTAGATTTCTAGTCTACAGAAAACTCATTATACTCGAACTGATAGACCTTAGAGATATAGGTCTATAGTTCTGCACACCTGTTCGACGTCCCTTCTTGAAAACGGGGATGACGTGAGCCCTTTTCCAATCCTTCGGAACGCTACTCTCTTCATAATTTTAATTCTGACCTTAGCCCGAAAACCGGACACCGAATTTCAACAAGTCCCTAGAGTGGTTAAAATTACTCTGAGCACTATGGGACTTAACATCTTAAGTCACCAGTCCACTAGAACTTAGAATTACTTAAACCTAACTAACCTAAGGACATCACACACATCCATGCCCGAGGCAGGATTCGAACCTGGACCAGAGCGGTCGCGCGGTTCGAGACTAACAAGTCCTTAGAACTGGAAAGAACAGTCCACCATTTGCATTTAGCCGACACCTGGGAACATACACATGGCGCACAGTCCGGTTTTACATATTTTACCAGCCACTCAGCTAGCAGGCTGGACAGGATTTACGTATCGTCCAACCTAAAGAACCATGTACTCCAGTCTGAGGTCTGGCCCACTATGTTTTCTGACCATGCCGCGTACATCACCACAATAAATTTATAAAAACAATAGACTTAACGAGCAAGGGGCTTATGGAAACTCGACGTTATACATCGACAAGATGAAGAATGTCATGTGGCATTTACTAATGTGTGAAAGGAATGCAAAAAACGATTCCCGCTATACAATTTTACCAAAGCTTGGTGGCTATAATGTGCTAAGCCTAAAATAAGAATGCTGGTGGACTACTCACGACAGAAAAGCTGCTGGATTAAACAGACGACTGAGTTTTATTTTAGCTGCCTTAGAGACCTGTACACTCTGGACACACGATTAATAGAGCACTATACACGGATTCAGAAAATTAAAGCAAAACTCTTAGCACTGAAGCGGCGACAGTCAGAAGGTTTTAAAATGAAAGCAAACATACAAAACATTGTAGAAGGGGAAGAAATTGCGATGTATCGTGTAATGGGTAAGAATTGGAGAGGAAACAGAGAAATATTGACAGGAGTTAAGTTACCTGATGAGACCAGTGAAATTCAAGACGCGGTTCATAAATATATCTCAGATATGATATCTAACAAACCTACAAACGACGGGGCGCGGCGAGACCTCCTTAGGAACGTATCAGGCAGAGTTAGTACAGAGCAAGTAGGAAATCTCACGGCTGAAATAGAGGAGAACGAACTGTAACATGTAATAGCACAGAGTTCTAAAAAATAAATCTCCAGAACCTGATTTGTTCTGGCCACAAATAAAAGCAAGCTATGCATGTTCAACGAACTCATGAACGGACATTTCCAAAGAAATTCCTGAAAGAACTATAGTTCTAAATCCTAAAATCTCACTTAGCAAAGGATTAAAAAACCCTTCTCCCAGTAACATTACTCAACAGTGATTACAAAAGTATGGCCCGCTTATTAGTAAGAAGAAGAAAATGGTTATTAACTCTATAACTGGCCCGTACCAAACATTTCTAGGGAGACAGAAACACCTATAAGAATATATGCAAATATAGGGATATATTATCAACCCAAAATGTCTGCCGAATAAAATGTGCATTATGGCCCGCTTATTAGCAAGAAGAAGAAAATGGTTATTAACTTTATAACTGGACCGTACCAAACATTTTTAGGCAAAGACAGAAACACCTATCAGAATACATGCGAATATAGGGATATAATATCAACCGCAAATCCTTAAATCTGACTTAGAAAAGTAATAGTAAACCTTCGCCCAGTAACATTACTCAACAGTGATTACAAAATTATGGCCCGCTTATTAGCAAGAAAAATAAAATGGTTATTAACTCTATAACTGGCCAATACCAAATATTTTTAGGCAAAGACAGAATTATCTATCAGAATATTTGCGAATATAGGGATATAATGCCAACCGCAAATGTCTGCCGAATAAAATGTGCATTAGTGTCATTAGACTTCGAAAAGGCGTTTGACAGAGTAGATCATAAGTATCTCCTAGGAATCATGGAACTGAGGATTATTCAGCAAATATTAAAGAAAACAGTGTCGCACGAATACTGATGAACGGACAACTAAGCACAGAGATTGAGATGACTGGATCCGTACGACAAGGTTGCCCAAAGTCAATGGCCCTTTTCACAATAGCAATAGAACCTCTCGCGACATTCACGCATCACCTACAAGGATGGCATATAAACGGCAGAGAAAATAGTGTGCAACGCCTATGCAGATGATGTGGGCGTCCTGGTCTTAGATGAAGATGAGCTGGCAAAAGCTCTTCAGATTGTTCACACATATGAACTTTCTTCTGGTGCCAAACTAAATAAAAGGGAGGCAGAGGAATACGCAATCAAATTTAGGGACAGTTGACAGAAGTACAAACTGAAATGATATTGAATTTAGGAGCAACATCCAAAACACTATTGCCATCAATTTCAAAAAGATTCTTGCACGCATACGAGCATCTCTACAGGGGAACAGTAAGATGCAACTCGACGAGATACAGACAACCACTCTAGTAAATGTGTATTTAACATAGAAACTGAACTATGTTGCACAAGCTTTGCCGATGCCATTAGAAACAGCCAGAAGAATTATGTCCGCGATAGGAACATTTTCAAAGTGAATTTCGATACACTAACACTCCCCACAAGGCAAGGAGGCTTAAATCTCGTTGATGTCAGTTGCAGGTCACGAGCGTTATACGTGTGTTGAATGTAAAAGCCATGGAAACAGCTGCTGGACAGCTTAACGGCCCACTTCCTGAACGAAACTGCTCGTGCAAGCTTGCAGCCGCCAATAGATGTGCAGCATATACCAGTTAGTCTTTACCACCCAAACATTTTTCTCGATGAAGACAGTCATATCTCATCGATGTTCTCAGAACAGCAATTGACGAAAGTAAAGGACATCTATACATATTTGATGAAAGGTAAGGAAGGAAATATCATTGACAGAAAATACCCTAACAACGAATGGTCTGCAATTTGGAAAGAAACATGCACTATCCGAACTTTCCCTCCAAGGTGAAACCAACTTGGTATAATGCAGTCACCAGGGAAATATCAACCAATTCCAAACTGCATGCTATACATCTCAGAAATTCGTCCATGAGCGCGTCATGCAACCTCCTTGATACTGAAGAACACCGATTTGTGTGTGAAAAAGTCAGAGAAATTTGGCTGATAGTTAAGCAGAAGTTAGCTACCTTCAACAGAACATCTCGAACCATCTTCACAGCCGCAGATTGTCTGACTCCAGACGCAGTGCCATATCCTAATACGAAAAGAAACGCTGTTAACTGGCTAAAAGGGCACATGCTGCATTATACCTTGAAGGCAGAAGATAAAAACAAAGAAGATTACTAGGTGTACTTAACGACTCAGCACCATCATCACATAGGGACAAAAGACTACAGAAAAAAAAAATTAGCATGCTTCTTAAATAGAATCACGGAATAAAATGCTACAGAGAACAATAATAGATAAAGATTGTTATGGACTTCTGAGATGATAGTGTTGCATGATTACTGGCGCAACAATGTGTTAGATCCTTTCACGAGACATTTCAGAAAAGAAATGAAGTCCGTGGCAAGATGCACAGGACTAAATAAATACTAATGAAGAAATTAGACGAAACATTTCTTTTATTTTTTTCCTTTGAAGATGAGAGACTTTACGTTCATTTTAATTTAATATAATTGTCTTTCCATTTGAAGAGCAAGATTAATTTCCTTTCATTAATATTAAGAAGAAATATTTATCTCCTTTATGTTAGCAAAAGTGGTTAAGGCTGTGAGGTAACGGGCGAGTTGTGGCGCCCTGGAAATATTATATGTTCGGAGTTGGGGCGGCTGTTCGAACAGTCGGGGCCCGGCAGCAAACACGTGGTGCCGAACGTTAGCCGGACGAGAGGGGCAGCCCCAGCGAGTGGTCCAGCCGAGTGGCTGGAAATTCCGTTGTGACGAGGGCGGTGCTCTGTGCCAATGAAAGAGTATGCCGAGAGCGCCATATTTTTTTTCCTTCACTGGGTGAGAGCCAATTTCTTTCGTAATGTTTGAAGAATAAGATAATGGAAATTTTTTAAGTTGGTAAACGATACGTTTGACGTCCTTGAATTGGTGAGTTTCTGTTGGCAAGCGACTAATTTCAGGTGCTTTTAGATTGTGTGTGGAAACACAAGAGGAAGTTCTTCGCAGATCCTACTCAATGTGTGCAAAAATGAGAGTAAGAAATCACAAAAACTTTGCTTCATTTTCATAGGAGGTTACTCACCTCGATACGGTGACTATTTGTTTGTTTCTCTGATGTGAAACATAGCTACGATTTGAAGTATGTGTAGACCTCAAGGTTAAGCCAAGACTGCCTGGAAAACTTATTTTCCTAGATAAGATTAATTGGCAGGGCTTATGAACATCCCTCACCAGTGGAGTTCAAATGGCGTTTGAGGATCCTAATTAGAACAAAAGTATTTCTGACATTCAGTTACGTAATTCTTCATAGTCGCAGAGGAAACTAATACAAGCTATCTGACAACGTTGTTTACAGAACTTGTGCCGGGTGCTGAGGAAGCGTTGTCAGTGATAGAAGGTGAGCAACAAATGACACACATTATACTCGATGATTTAAATGGTTCACCGTTGGTAGAAGTTTCAGAGTGTTCTCTAGAGTGTCTCCGCCACGCCACTGGATATATTGCTTCCAGATGCGCATTCACAGTCAAATTACATGGCCAAGCCAGTGGCAAGGTAGTGGAAGAGTCAGAAGAACCAACTTTTGGGTGGATTGAGAAACTCTCATGGTAGCTCAATCGTCCCTTCAGATGAGTGGTATGAAGTTGTTAAGCAGTTGCTATTTTTAAACTTTCATGAAAATAGTCTGTGTCAAGTGACAAATGTTGTTAGAAACCTGGCGATATATGTAGCTGGGAAATACCCCGCCATTTCTCAAGAGGTCATCACAATCTGTTCTACGACCAGAGCCTTTGTTCGAATAAGACATCTCAACACATCAGCAAAGACACAGTGGGCCAAACAACAGCAAAAGGAAACAGTACGTATGTGGAGAGCTTTTGCGGTTCATTCGAGATCTGATTAAATAAAATAAATTATTCTTCAAATGGCTGAAAATGGGGTGATTAATCGTCTAACTTACGTATCATCATGCGTAGTAATGTGTCAAGTAACTGGACTCTTAGCGTTTCCTTACTATTTAATATCTGCATGACAAAAGGTTCATTCACTGTTTCCGATTGTGACGCAAAAACATGTTTACTAAACTGGAGGCTGTTGTGATTGTTGCGTTTACATACGATTGAAAATTGTATAATATTTGGAAACGGACTAGAGGATGCCAGGTTACTAGTTATCTAACAGAAAGTATTAAATAATAGAATATACATGTTAAGGGGGGCACAATCAATAGTTTTTTCATTACAAGAAAGACAACGAAAGAGTTTCGTAGTGTTAGTAAGTAGTTACATTCTGTATAGGAAAACTTCTATCGAACACATTACTGGTTACATTGCCCTTCAGTTTTCGTAGATTAACGCTAGTATGAGCGCAATGGCATCATATGCGAACGTGAGAATACGTCTAGCGCTGTTGACGTTTCTCGACAATGACGTCACGCGAGAGCGCGCTACCGCTGCCGAACGCACTGGACGAACCCTCTGCGTAGGAACCTTGGGCAGAACTGACGAACGGTGAGTCATCCCAACTCAGCGGTCATCGCCCTAGCACGCCCTCCGTCACACCCAAATTCTCAACCTACCCAAAGACTACTATTCGGGAGGACGACGGTTCAATCCCGTCTCCGGCCATCCTGATTTAGGTTTTCCGTGATTTCCCTAAATCGTTTCAGTCAAATGCCGGGATGGTTCTTTTGAAAGGGCACGGCCGATTTCCTTTCCAATCCTTCCCTAACCCGAGCTTGGGCTCCGTCTCTAATTACCTCGTTGTCGATGAGACGTTAAACACTAACCACCACCACCACCACCACCACTACTAACGCGCTGCGCCTCGCCCACTATCCTCACTGCTGGCGGCCTTTCGGGGATTCCCGTAACAGTTCGAGCCTGGTTGCAGCCGCACTGATGAGAGCTTTGGTGATCCTTGTCTTAATTGTATACCCCGGTCCAGTCCCAATTTTCAACATTCGCCGTTAATCTAAAACAATAACCACACGCAGCCGATGTCTGTAATTCCTTTGTGTCACAGTGGCCACTGGATCAAAATGTCCTAAAGAACAGACATGACACAAATTTTCGAACCATTAGGTCGGTATTTCAAGATAGATTTTGTACTGAATCGAATTAATTTATAATTTTAAAGGCGTCTGGGTCATTACACCTCTGAAAATATGCACACGTGGTTTTAGTACCTCGTCCCCGTACTTTTGTTTGTAGCTACTTTGTGCTGTGGAGAGAGCGTTTCTCCATTTATTAGTCATTCAGTTTCGAAGCTACAGACTCCATAAAAACAATCAGTCTAAATTGCTAGGCGTTGCGAAATGGCCTAATTACAGTCACCATCTCATACACATTTCATTGAGAAACTGGAATTTCTGGTTAGCGAATGTTGTTGTGCCGTTATTATATAGCTATTGTTGTGGACTTGAGAGACTTTGTATTGGTCTCACACAAACTTTTCCAGTGCTTAACAACAGTACACTAAGTGCACAGCCACACAAAGTATTGGCGTTATGTGCGTATTGTACACTAGGAGTACAAGTTTATTGCCAGTATGGGTAGTCCAACACTAATTTCTGTGGTAGTAAACTTTCGGTTATATCTGCCTACCTTGCCTCACTTTTCCTTTTTGGGGATTCTGCTTCAGTTTTGACGTTAGCACAGTAGTGAAAGCGTCCTTGCACTCATGTCAGTATTGCCCCTGACCCTGCATTGAATTTTAACGGAAGAAGAAAGAATGTAGTAGAAACAAAACAGTGCAATCAATTCTTTCGTATTAGAGTCAGTAGCCACAGAAATAGTGTAGAACGATTCGCGTAGTTGCGTTTACAGTTTCATTAAGTAAAATACCATTGTCCTTAAGTTTTTCCCAATATAGGACCATCTGATTCATTGTCCTAATGGTCAATTATTTCTAGTAGTGCTACAAGAATGTGTTTAATAGCATTGCTCGTAAGAACTAAATGGAAAATGTGGCTGCGATGAGTCATTTGAAAATTATGAGAAAGAACAGTAACGGCACTAACAGTAAAATGGTATGTCGTGTTGACGATCTTGTAGTCGTCCACGCTCCTCAGGCAGTCGACGAGGGCGGCGCTGGGCTCTGTGGGGCATCCCACCAGGGCTGCCACCTTCTGCGCCTTCTGCAGACCTCCAGGCCGTGGTATGCCCCAAGACGCCAGGGAAACGCCACTCTGCGAGATCGCCCGGTGGAAAAGACCTGATGGATAAAGAGCACACTCCAAAATACACTAGTCATTCCAGCAGCCTCCGACGAGAAATGCATATAGAGTGTCTTAGCAATTCCTCTCACCCATTAGTTTATTCTGCTTAAACACCCAAAAATTCATTTACTGTTCGAGTTACTGGTAACAACCACCATTGTTGTGTGGTCAATATTTACAAATTTGAGGTACTGAGACACTGAAATTGAAATTTTGCTTTGGATTTAGGTAACGATATTCGATAGTCCTTGAAAGCAGGAATGCAGTGTGAAATAAGTCTTTTTAAAATTCGTAGTAAAGTTCTGAAATAAAAAATAAAAATTGGCCAGATGCGATTAGGACTTGCGCTCTGAGGGTTCCGTACATGCTCAATTATTTGTATAAACATTTCATCGCTCCTGCAAATCAAGATCTGGAAGATTTTTCCTGTTATCAACATAGGCACTGGCATGATATCAGTTGCTGGAATTCCACGTCTTTCGACAATCTTTTAATATTACGTCTAAAGTCGGATAACAAACGGCAGAAGATATATTTTATTCTCGTGTGCTGTAATTAGAAATTAACAATTTTCGGATTTTTTCTTGATTTTTTTTCTGCAAAAGCCAGCTTCTTGCCATATTTCGCGATATTAGGAAACGGGGAGCGCCCTATAAGTTTTCATGAGTGAATTTGCGAGTTATAGAATATGTGACTTAAATGCCCATACTTTTAAGGCTTCTACGTAGAATCTTAGGTATTAAAAGAACCTTCCGTTGGTACTTGGTAAAACATATAATAAATGAAAAGCACCAGTCTGCTTTTGTTCTACAATATTACTTTTATTGTTTACCGGTTTTCGGCTTACAAGGTCATCTTCAGACATTTACTGAGTATTATCACCAAAGAAGTTAGAATGTATGCAAATAACATTGGAAGAGACGTAACGCGTCTAGACTGAAGTAGAAACATACAGTGAGTAACATCTTTGGTAGTGTGGTGGTAATGCAATAAAAAAGTAAAAACTGAACAGTACATGTATAACAGTGGAGTAGTGCTCCATTGTTATTTATGTACTGTTCAGCAAAGGAAATGCAAGGTAGAATTATTGTAGCCAACATTATGAAGGGGTGTGTAATAGATGAAAAACGATAAAGGTTCCACAAAAGTGACCAGGGAATAATTAGAACAGTCAATAATGAATTAGATGAAGAAAAATCACAAATTCTCAATGTAGACAAACTCAGTTCTTCTGTTACCCTTACTAAAGACGAGTACATAGAGAAGAGAGAAAGGTTTTTTGAAGATAATCAAATATTCTATATTCCTAAGGATCCCGCCTGATAAATATCAAGACTAAACTAAACAAGCTGTTCACAAATATTTTTCCATATTTTCAGATTTTCGAAAGAAACCAGTGCTTCTAAACTTAGAATTGAGCACAAAATATATATAAGTGAGATTCCTTTTAGGCCTGCTGTTAATCACATTAACTACCAAAGTTAACATTTAAGTAAAAAATTGATTCAGATCACAATATTAATCTGTTCATTTATAAACATCCATGTGCTAAAAATGCAAGGGATCTAGAACTGCTTATCCCAGATACTGTAATTCCAGTTGAGGCCAAATTGCTGTCATTAACTGTGACTAATATATACCGGTATACAAATTTACCAGTTGAGGAAAAAATCTAAATTTTGAAAAAATACTCTAATGACATATAATAAACTGAATAGCCACCAAATTGTGGAGCTGTGTAATCTTCTTAATACAGTTTCCTCTCGAAATTATTTTTCATGCAGTTTGGTTCAAGTGGTTCAAAAATGGCTCTGAGCACTATTGAACATCTGAGGTCATCCGTCCCCCAGAACTTAGAACAACTTAAGCCTATCTAATCTAAGGACATCACGCACATCCACACCCAACACAGGATTCGAACCTGCGACCGCATCGGTCGCGCGGTCCCAGACTGAAGCGCCTAGAACCGCTCGGCCACATCGGCGGCATGTAATTGAGTCTTCTATAAACAACCCTTTGGCTCAATAATAGATAACTACCTAGTGAGGACTGTATGAAACATTTCCATGGATTATCTTAAGAAAAGAAATGTCAGCTGAGTTACAGGCAGTGAGTAGTAACATCATATATTAAAAAAAGGTATGTCGATGACACCCACTGTTCAACGGAAGCAGATCAGTGAGTCAAAGTTTACATGACAAGTTTAATGAATTGCGTCCTAATATCAGTTTCACAATTGAAATGTAAAAGAGAAACCCTGCCAATTTTCTTTGTATGAGGATAACCAGACTTAACAGGAAGCATTAATAACACATATTATGGAACCTACTACTACAGATGTTGTTTTATATGAATCTTCATGACACACTTATACCGTTCAAGGGAAGCAGAGCAGTCACTCAAAGTTTACATGACTAGTTTGATGAACTGCATGTTAATATCATCTCCACAATTGAAATATAAAAGAGTAACTCAATCATTTTTCTTTGTATGAGGATATCCAGACTTAACAGGGAGCTCTCATAAAACATATTAGGAAACTTACTACTACAGATGTTGTCATATGTGAGTCTTCGTGTCATACATTTTCCCATGCCATGCTCCATAAGTTGTTTAGATCTTCCATACATAACAAGCACACAGAGAACTCAACATCTTACAGCAAATGGCTACTAGCAATGGGTATGAACCTACAGTAATGGATAAACTACACAAGAAAACAAGGATACCCGATGACAGTCTGATGATATAATGAAAGTGATCATCGTCAATAAAAATTACTGATTCGGCCGTCCATTTCATAATGTAATTTATAAAACAATTACAGTGAAATGTAGTCGAATTATAACAGGCGATGTCAAGGTAATAGAGATTTAGAGAAGAGACAGTAAAAGTAGTAGATGAGATTTACTATTTGAAAAGTAAAATAAATGATGAAGGCAGAAACTTTGAGGTTATAAACTGGGGCTGATGATAGCACGAAAATAAGAAATTTGTTAAGATCTAATAAAAATGTAAGTGATAGGAAGTGTCTTCTTTACGTATAAAAATGTCTGGAGAGTAACCTTGTACGGAGGTGACAACACTGTGCCGTCCTCTTAGATAAATTATTCAATTACTGTGCTGATAAATCTCTTACATTATTTGATTTTCAAACAGCTGAGCAACACTAACCGTACTCAGGCATTTCGCTCTTTACCTATTCTGATCAACACTAAACTGACACACAATATTTTTTAGTGCAACGCAATCTGACTTTCAATAATCCCTACAAAAGAATGGCTTGACTAACATCAACCTATACCTTTCACAAATCACTTACTTCACAAAAATCTTCGTTACTCGAACTAGTGCAATACAGCGAGCGCCACTACTGCCAGCTAAATAAAAGATTCAAACTACTGAAGGCACTAACTACTGATAGGCATAGTTGCCAAATGAAATATTTTGATAGAGAACAAACAATGCATTTACCTTAATAGTGTTCAAAAGTCATAATATGTATAGCAGTTCATGACATCCATTCTTACAAATGTACTGTTTCTGATGGACACACGTCCAGATCATCCGCTCTCAAAAATCCGCCATCTCACTTCCCCACATCCACCACCAATGCTGGCGGCTCACGTCCAACTGCGCAACGCTACGCGCTGTTAACAGCCAACTGCCCAACACTACAATACCCAACAACAATGCAAACCAGCCACAGCCTGCACACAGCACAGCCAGTGATTTTCATACAGATCGCTGCGTGGCGTTACCAATAAAAAACCTAAACAGCCTACTTACAACACTTTTAATTAAAGTCAAGAAATTATTCGCTAAACTACCACACAACAGTTGAATCCCGATGTTTCTTCATCTGTACTGTGGCGATGACATTCCGGTACTCGGTTCTGGTTTCCTGTTTGCAGACTCACCTCTGGATAGCGGGGACAGCATGTGGTAGTGCACGCTGGCACCACCCGCACTCTCGCCAAAGATGGTCACACTGCCGGGGTCGCCGCCGAACGCCTCGATGTTCTCTCTGACCCACCTGAGAGCCGCCACCTGGTCCTTGAGGCCAAAATTTCCTGGGGATGCAGCGTCTTCCGTACTCAGGAAACCTTCGAAATAAAACGATTCTTTTCAGCTAGAGTTACTACAACGCTATTTACCAGAATGAATTTACAGAAGAAACAATCATTTATCCAATTAAGACACTGTTAAGTGCAGTTAATTGCTTCCCAGTAAACGTATCTGTTTTTCAGTTACGACAAGAATACATGGTCCTATTTACAATAAATTATCTGTGTAATGTATGATGTCTTCATAAACTCGAGTCGTCTGAACTGAACTGTTATTTTTTCTGTTGTGTCGTGATTCCAACAATAAAAACCCACTTGTGCGTAATATTTATTTTAATTTTTCCTGTTACTGTTGTGTAGTGTCAAATGCAGTTGTCAAAGATCTCTGGGCGTCGAGCTGCTTCACTATTCGAATAATTCAGTATTTTGATTTATATATCTTAGTCATCAATGTGATCTTATAACATAAAATTTTTGTGTATGGTCTGTGCAAAGCGTTTCAGTCAGTGTTTCTATGCTGGTTGAGTACTGTACCGATCTGGCTCGTCTTCAGTTTGTATTTCTAAAGGTTACAGATGTTTTTTCCCACGCACTTAGGTCTTCTAAACAATGTGATATTAGGATGCAATAACAATCTTAGGAAATGGAGCAATATTTAGTATGATGTCACCTGTAATGTATAAATTCGATGAAAAGTATGTGATTCCATCTCTCTAACACAAAAATTTACTAGGAAGCAGTTGCAAATAAATGTGGGAAAATAATTTGTGGATATGGTCGCACATTAAAGACACGCTGCTCATCCTGAAACCAAACTAGTCCACTCTGAGTCAATCATCAGTTTTCTCTTCTTTTCATTTGCGATATCTTTTTGTGTGGAATGTAATGGGGCGCAAAACTGTTACTTTTAAGATAAAATCTCAGTATCTTACAAACAGAAACCATTTTTAGATACATGAGAACCAGGTGTGTAAGGTGACTTCCCTCTACAACATGCAGTTAAACTTGTTCGTGAAGTGTACCGATTAAGGACATGGCAAACTATTGCGCAAGACACAAGAAAACTTTTACTTGTTTGTGATGGACGGAAGGGTTATTGTGGTGTCTCAATAGATGAACTGCATGAGTGCATATTCAAAACATATTTCCAGTATTCACTTGATGTGATTTTACTCAATGAGGGGAAAGCAAAATCAAGATGGCCAGAAAAAGATTGGAACGATATAGCCACTTGAGATGAATATCGTTCTTAAACCTCAGTGGTACCTTTTTCATTATGTTTAATTTAGCTGTTACACCACCAGGGAATATGTATGAGATTTGTTTAAGAGTAATTGGTGGACACGTTCTCACAAGAAGATTGGACCGGTGTATTGTCCGAACCGGTACAGGGAGCGGAGCCAGAGTATTTTCCATTTGACATCAGGGGATCTAAGGTTATGGAAATAATGAGATCAGATTGTCATCTATCACAGATGCATAAAGTTTACGAAATCTTGACATGACATCTTCCACTAATGTTTTCCATTGACTTTAGGCTCTGAGTGTAGTGTTACCTAATGTCATGTTGCAGCATGGAAGATTATGACTGTATGGCTCCGAGCTCAAAGTAGTTATCGTGTAAGACTAACTGAACATCGTTGTTTGTTGGGACAGTGTAACATACAACGTCGTTCAGATGCTTCTGAAGAGTGGAGCAATGATAATAATAACTTAAATATAATTAACCATGGAATACTACGTTCCATTTCTTGTAACTGCTTTGTGTCAGGTAGAAAATAATATGAATCTACCGCTCCTTGCTTTTACTTACCCAGAGGACCAAGACGATAGTTAATAGTGACAAGAACGATGTCGTGGTTCATTAGAAAGTCTGGCTCATAACCGATTCCACTACCATCAATCCAGCCACCTCCATGAATCCAGAACATGACTGGAAGCGCCTCCGCACGTTTCAGCTGCAAAAGAAATGATAACGCATATACTACTTCTGGTTGCCTCGTAAACACGATACATAGACCTAATCCTCCGGAAAAATATTTGTTATGAGACCGAAACCACGCTGTTTTCAAAATGGCCTAAACAGATGAATAAATAAGTTATTTTCTAATAAATAACTAATATAAAAAGATTAAAACCTATGGAATGAAAACAGAAAAATCTAGGAAAGGTTTTATTGTGGGTATAGATCTCCTAAAGTAGTCAGTTAATCGAATAAAGAAATAAGAGTCTTCATTATACATTTAAAATCTTCTTTTCATCATTTGCTGCTACGCAGTTTTAATTTTTAATTAAGTCTTCATTAAATTTCTTTGCCTACACTTCAGATAGCGTACAGAATTCAAAATAGTGCAGTCAGAACTTTAAACGCATCACAATTACGTGGAAATCACCTTTTCATGAGTTGCTTTTTTTAAACAATAATGACAAGTAAAATACGAAAGAACACATATTACAGTTTAAAGTTTCGACTACGAAGAGGTTCTGAGGATTGTCCTGTTACTCAGATTTACGTTTCCTGTCGTTTCCCCATCTCCGATCGATGCTTAAGTCGGTGTTGGGTCCCGTGTAAAGAAACCCTGGGTTTCTCTCTTTTTCTATCCAGAACTTGAGCTCCACGGTTAATGATTTCATTGCCGATGGGGTGTCAATTCATATAGAATTAAAAGGTGTATGTGTTGTTACCAGTAGCAAAAATACGGGAAAGTGATTAATACAAATAATTTCATGGACTCTTACATTTGGTCACTGACAGTGTCAGAAAACACCAGGCCGGCCGTCCTGTCCGAGCGGTTCTAGGCGCCTCCGTCTGGAACCGCGCGACCGCTACGGTCGCAGGGTCGAATCCTGCCTCGTGCATGGATGTGTGTGATGTCCTTAGGTTAGTTAGGTTGAAGTAGTTCTAAGTTCTAGGGAAATGATGACCTCAGATGTTAAGTCCCATAGTGCTCAGAGCCATTTGAACAGAAAACACAGACTCTGCCGACAGCCAAGGTAACGGGACGAGCTTGAAAAATATTTAACCCTAGTATTAAGTAAATTATGGAAGTACGCAGGAAGCGTTCGCAAATGCGAAAAGGAACCATCGTTGGCTGTATATTGGAATGATGACAGTGAGAGTATTTGCCGTACCACGTCTCGAACCCAGATATCCTGCTTTACGGAAGCTGTCGCCTTAGCCGCTATTATTTTTTTCGAAACTTTATTTAACAGCGCAACCTTACACACTTACATCACAGCAATATATGAACGAAATAATCAGCTTATGGATTGTTGTGCACATTGCAACACTTCACCATGGATAGTCCTGGGGATACTCCTTTATGTTTATTTCATCGGGGTCTGCGAGTGTAAAATGTCATCCACTTTTAATGTATGTCCATTGGCGATGACTTGTCAGATTTGTTGGGATCTGTTGGAACTTTTATGTAGTTATCTTTTTTCTATTCGGTTTCAGTGAGTTACTTTTTTTGTTACATAATGATAAATTTTAATAAATTTGGTAACTTTCCATTGTTCTATGTTGTCATGCTATGTAATAAGAGCCAGAGATCTTTACAGAATGAAATTTTCACACTGCAGAGAAGTGTGCGCTGACCTTCTCGGTAGATTAAATTGGAGTGCCGTACCGAGACTCGAACTCTGGACCTTTTCCTTTAGCGGGCAAGTACTCATCCATCTGATCTACCCAAGCAAGACTCACGCTCCGTCCTTACAGCTTTACTTCCGTCAGTACCTCGTCACCTACCTTCCAAACTTCACAGAGGCTCTCCTGCGAACCTTGCAAGAGTAGCACTTCTGGAAGAAAGGATATTGCGGACACATGGCTTAGTAACAGCCTGGCGCATGCTTCCAGAACGAAATTTTCACTCTGCAGAGGAGTGTGCGTTGACACGAAACTTCCGGGCAGATAAAACTGTGCGATCGACCGAGACTCGAACTCGGGACCATTAATTTTGGTTTCCATCAATTTAAGATATATTTCCTATGTCTCCGTCATATTAATTTCCGGAATGTTTATCTGTATATAATTGAATACAATTAAAAATGGAGTGTGCGTTGACACGAAACTGCCGGGCAGATAAAACTGTGCGATCGACCGAGACTCGAACTCGGGACCATTAATTTTGGTTTCCATCAATTTAAGATATATTTCCTATGTTTCCGTCATATTAATTTCCGGAATGTTTATCTGTAAATAATTGGATACAATTAAAAATTGTTTAAGATGATGTAATCCGGTAGTGAGATGTTGCACGTTAATTGGCGGTCCACACTAAATGGAGTAATTTCGTTGAGCAATAGAGATGTTACAGTGTTGAACGATCTTTTCTATAATTTATACTTTGTACATGTAAATATTGCTTTAGAATTTATGGTAATATCAACGAGTTTTTTCCACGGCTTTCTGCAGAGAGAGTCAGAGTGCCAACTTACAGTATGTTTCTACGGGTTACAAAGTGAGTTAAGGCCGACGTAATTCTGGTACCTGTGTCTCGAGGAATCGGTATCACTTAAGGAACGTAGTTGGTTTTTGCCATGATTTATATCTTCGGGGATAGCCTCTGAAATTCGTCGAGTCTTATCACGCTTGATACCCATGTCATCAGTGTTTGCCCTACATACGCTATTTTGAGCATTTATGTTTATTATTCTTAGCTGTTGTACCTGAGTGACTAACAGAGGTTCAAATACGGTGGCAAACTGGGCAAATGTCGTCGGAGATCATTGTGTTACCGAGCAACAGAAGTTAAATGTTCTCTTTAGATGGCTGTTTATTAGGATTCTGGATGAACCTTAGCTTGATATTCTGAGTATTAATGTGCTAAATCGTTGCGGAAAATTCATTACCTTCATCGTTTCGAATGGGTAATGTTGGTTTACTCCACCAAAGGCTTTTAAAGCATGGAGACATTACAGAAGATTTTAATCTGAGAACATCTACTATGGCTGTTGTATCTCTATAGTCACCACAATCTGTACAATAGTTCTATACTGGCCCACGCTTGTTTTATAAGGAGCGGTAACTAATTATACACATTACATTCTTGAGCCTCGGATGTAGTACACGTTCCATAATCTTACAGTCACTGCTCAGCAAAGTTAAGGATCTATGGTTTTCCATGGATACATTGTGTTGGTTTTTTGGAAGTAAAACCGTAATTCCTTTTACAAAAGTGAATTGGGATTTCTGAGGCAGTGTTCACTAGTTCATTGTATATCCATAATAATTTAATTTTAATTTGTTGTTGGAAGATATAATAAATCTCTTCTGGTATTCCATATGAGCCCGGTGATTTATTTTAGGGACTATGTTATATAAATGCTTACAAAACTTCTTCATCAGTCTTCATCGGAGTCAGTGTTGTTGATCTCTGTTCTGAAAATGTTTGATGCATCTTTCCTTTTAATTTTTGTCAATATTTTCCTTTGCGCAGCCGTTCTTTCGCACATAGCGTGATATATTGAGGTTTCTTCAAGGTGTACATACTCCGGCATCCTCGTCCAACTTCTGTATCGTTCTAAATGTTTCAGTGTCTCATGTTTGGAATTTATTTTTTGTATCTTCACGCATTTCGAGACAACTGAGATATCTACTCTCCAAAGGTCTCGAATACATTCGAAGTAAAATTCACTCGTTTTTCTGCACCAGAATTTTTTTCACGTGAGTAATTCATTAACATTATTAGTAGTTGGGGTCTGGCGCATTTGCGGCACCAGGCTATTGCTCAACTATACGATGCAAATTTTCGTTCACATTATTCCCACACCCGGCAGAATCTTTCTTTCTATTCGTCATCTCGTAAATGTGTGACGTTCATCTTCCATGCTCATTTTGCACGAATCAGATGCGACCCAGACTTCAATACGTCCATGTGACACAATCTGCAATGTTCCTTTGGACATGCATGCATGTCCGAAGAAAGATTCCATTGTACTTCTTAATAATACAGGGACTGCTGTTTCATAAATAATGGAAAGTTGAAAGATGATTGGAATATAGGAATATTTAAGTGTCATGCACAGAAAACAACTTGAAGCCAATATTGCGCAAGAATGAAAGATGGTAGCTGTAGTTGAGATGCGATTCCACGAGAGTAGTTCGATGGAGCCCTGAAATACCCATGAATAATGTAGACGCCCAATAGGCGGTATTCCCTCGTAATTATTAAGACCTTTCGTAGCACATACCGCGACAAAACCATTCCGTAAGGAATGCAAGGTATATGAGACCGGAGAAATACACTCCGATTTCAAGAAGAATGTAATAATTACAATTCTAAAGACGGGTGGTAGTGACTGTTGTTAATATTAAAGAAATATTAGATTAATAAGTCACAGTTGGAAAGTACTAACACGAATTATGAAAAGGAAAAACAAAAATTGTTAGAAGTCGACCTCAGGGAACATCAGTTTGAGTTCAGGGGAATTTATGAGTATGCGAGGCAGTACTTACAAGCTACCGATTAAAGAAAGGACAATATACGTTAATGCATTTGCAGATTTTGGCAACAGTTCTTGAAATGTCACTAGAATATACTTGCAATTCCGAAGATAGTAGTGATGGAATATGATATTCTGACGTCTTCCACAGACGGCCCCTGACATGCAGACTACGCTCAAGACGCTCCTGTGCACCATATAACATACACAAGCACTTGCAGGCGCAACCAAGAGGAAACCAATTCTTCAAAACAAATAGAACCATTTTCTGCATTGGTCGCCTCACAGATACAGGGAAACTTGGAGCACTCCGCCGACCTCCACCGGCTTTATAAGGCCAGCGCGGCAGCAGCACAGCCAGTTCTGTACCGAGCTAGGACCAGCTCCGACGGACCTTACCGACGCTCGTGATGAATGGTCATCTACACGTTATTTGTTTTCTTTGTGTATATATAGTGATTGTTCGAGAAGTGTAGTTCAGTTTAAATAAACGACATTATTCTGAGGATTCTACAATACTGAGTATTCTTCAGATATACTTTTCCAACTTGAACAAAAACCAGACTGCTGTTATGAGAATTATAGGACTTCAAAGGCAAGCAAATGTTCACTAGGGCATGACAAGAGGTTTGTTATTCTATGTTTACAGTGGACCAGAAACCAAACAGTCGTTGAAAGGACGCAATCCCGTGATCATTCGGTCAGCAGTTCTCGTCTGCTGTGAGTTTTCTGTCGGATAATTAGTAAGTGAGTGTTCCAATTTACTTCACGCTCGAGAGTGTGTGAGGTATTTTAGTGTTAGTTAAATTGATAGCTCTTATAGATGGAAGTCATGGGTCAGAGGTTGCAATTATTTCACCTAGAAACTCTGAGAACATGGAAGATGTTTGCGCAGCAGATGGGTCGAGACACAAGCTTACGGTGTGCAGGAAGCTCTACCGGCCATTAGTAGCCTCTGGAGAAGATGTGAGCTTTCCCATGCTGTGTTATATTGTGTGATTCAACATCTGCTTGCCGCTACTACAGTTCTCTTTTATCAGTTGGTTCAATGCGTGTATCGCTGTTGCAGTCAGAAAGACGCAGTAAAAAAATCTATTTTCAGACTATTGGTTGCTGCGTCCAAGCGAACTAATTCACATACTGATATACCATTCTATGAGATGGCACTTTTTTATGTCGTTCCAATTTGTATGACAACTATTCATCGAAGATGTTTGACGAAAAACTAACAATTTTTGGTCGCGCAAGGTAGAACGCTGCTGTACCTACGTAGACGCCATTTCTTTGCAGTTGTAATCAGTTTTAGCTGTTACACTGTTTAACACACCCACTGAGATCGATCTGATCCGAGAGATTCTTTCTGGGCGTTACAGTTTTAATAAACATTAATGCTGCGGTATCCTACAACGATATAGACTACATACTGAAAGAAAACGTACCTGTGGAGTGAAGACGTTAAGGTAAAGGCAGTCCTCAGCGCCGGAGACAGACGATCCCGGCATCAGCACTGCGTGCTGGGTGCATACAGGCCCAGGAGTCGTAGCATCGAGAATGTGTGTCCACGCATCCGGAGGCTGAGGACTCTGAAACAAACAGTGAAACTCATCTTGTTACACAAAACAACGATGCGAAAACATTTTCAACGAACGTCACATATTACTGTGATTTTTACTACGTTTAGTAGTAATATGAAACGAAGACGCCCAAATAGCCACCACTGCTTACAGACAACATCCAAAGTTTAACCAACTGCATATTAATTATTTCTGTGATGCAAGTTTCATGTACAGTTTCATTTAGTAATTTGAATTAAATAGATTAGTAGGGCAAGTGATCAACATTCAGACCATGTACTGCCGTGCAAGAATATCTATGAAGCCAAGCGAGAAAAGATTTTGTGTAACGACATTGTGAATTCGAAAAGAAATTAGTTACCTTCTCTTCACAATAGGCTGGGCCTACGGAATAGGCTAAAAAAGCTTTAACAGAAGACAGGCAATGTTTGAAGTACATCTACGAGAAGTTTCTTCATCCTTCATAGGTGAATTTAAAAAAAAAGGTGCGTCTGTCAAATATCAAATTAGAAAAATATTTTTCAGTTATAGCTTCGAACAAAAAATAAAAACCGGAGTCAGACGGAGGTTTTTACAAACTTGTCTGGCAGTAAGAGAACCCATATTACATATTTATTCTAGGCAACTTGCTATAAATACCCAGGAAGTTGCGCTGTTTGATAAGCTCCTGTTTCACTTTGTGAACATTCACCTCTCTTTCTTGCCTGATAATTTGAGAGATGTCCATAAAGAACAAGACGAGGCTCTTTCTTCAAGAAATCAAAGCGATGGAAAGATAGTATCAGATTCACAGGGAAGTTAATACAGTTGGTTACTTACCGAGATCCACAACATGAAATTTTTCGGAGAAGGAACTCTGAAGAGGAGAAAGAAGCGAAATCTGAAGTAACGGTTACATTGTCCCAATCAAAGGAGGTGTTTTCGTGTCTAATATTCAGTAAAGCCTTTGTTCAGCTTGAACAAAATTAAACTGGTTTTCATTCGAATTACATATATATTGCTCGTTTCCTGGATTGAGGCAAAACTGTACGTAATCAATTTAAATCAAATAAAGGTTAAGCATCCGAAAAGACGTAAGACTAAGGTATTTTCGAACAAAAAATACCCAATAATTTCTTTCACAAGTTATATGAAATTGATAAATTTCATAAAAATAGGAAGCAGTTAAACACATTCATATGGAATTACATATCTGAACATTCTGTAGCAAGAATGTAAATTAATCTAGGAATTATGCTCTATGATTGCAGCAATCTTAGTTTAGCTGGGTTGGAACTTAAATAGTGGCAACTATATATTTACAGCTCGTGCGAAAATAGATACGCGTTCAAAGTTGTGTTGACAGTTCGAGCGCCGCGGTCTATTGCCCTACGAATCTGTAGCAGTTCTGAAGCGAATGCCGTTAAGTGTATCCTTCAGTTCAGACATCGACTTGAACTCACGAGGGCTTAAGTCAGGGGAGTGCAGTAGGTGATACAGGACTTAGCAGCCTCATCAGTCAAACAAATCAGTAACAGCTTGCACTCTACGTGCTTGAGCACTGTCCTGCAAAATGATGGTCAGGTCCTGCAGAAAGTGTCATCACTTCTGTCTCTAAGATGGTGTTAGGTTATGTACCAGAAATGAATAGCATAGAGACAGAAGTGATGAAAATTTCAGTAAAACTTTGAAACACGTATCTATTCTGTACGAGCTGTAAATAAATAGTTGCCACTATTAAAGTTCCAACCCTCGTGTTTCACGATATGAACGTAGCTGCAAGTTGGTAGAATGTTACAGCTCCCATGATTTAAGTCAATTCGAACAAAGTCGTTTTGGGCGTTTGGACTCGTCCTATATCCACTGTTGAAATCAATATATCCTCCGTCTTTGCAATGGTCATGTTCAGGACGTCACGACGAGGATTTAGTTTCAAAGTAACCCAGCCTGATAAGTAAAAGGACTTTGTTCTGATTGACACAATGTTGCTCCTTCTGCTCTTTACCGTGAAAACAATGCAAATAATTGCGAATAGGTATCTAAATGACGAACGTACGCTGGCTGCTATGATGCTCCAGAGGATGATACAAAACTAGGAGCCACTACATTTTTAAGCCCTGAGGTCGTCTTGGGTATGAAGATTCCGTCTGTCCTTCTTTAAGTGTCATATGTTTCCATTAAGCACTTTACAAGAAAGTCGAGGTAGGCCACCATCCGCTATTCGTTCTTACTTGTTAAACTGATTTCCTCTACCGATATGATCGAAAATGATATTTATGGGACGCTAAGATCCCACCTGCATTCCTTTTCATAGCTTCTCATTTGGTGTTACCTGGGAGAGCGTGACAGGTTCTTTGACATACCAGAATAGTGAAGAATCGTGCTTATGGAAATTCAGATACGTTAAGGACACAGTGAAATTGCTGGACAAGGATTCTCACATAGTGAATGGTCGTTGCATGGGTGTAGCTAATACTTCGTGTATAGTACAGATCATTAATGTTTTAAAAAACTGATGACTCTCTGAGAGGCGAGTATTAAGTGTGTTGATGATAGTCGTACGCAACTATTTAGTCAGCCATGATCTTTCTAGTTGGAACGATGCGCATTTTAACTGGAACAGGCGATTTTGTTATCGAAGAGTGCAACACTTGAACAGCTAGTGGTATCTGATGCGAAGGTTCTCGCTGAATGTCGTGGAAAATAAGAACGTTAGAATGCATGTCAATTGAAAACAAAACAGTTCTTTTTTTTTTATCCACAACCCTGTATCTTTTGAAGTCAATAATATAGTAATAGCATTAGTTGTTCATATAAAACTCCCGACTTCTATAAGACAAAGCTATGTTTAAAACACTTACTACCAAACAATGTTCAAGAATAGTGCCCTGGACGCGAGTATCCATGTTTACAGGTAAATGGCTACGAGTAGCCTCTTCACTAAATGTTCAGAAATATACATTTAGACGAAATATGGATAACTGTGTGGCTCCATATCTGATCCTTAGTGCGACTGGTAAAGCAAGACAGTCAAAAGACAGTCAAGCCTAGAGCCTCCTCAATGCACACTCCACTCGTTAGAGAATATTAACTTTCTCTGCAGCTTAAGAAGAGAGCAGAGATTTCCGTCATTAGGGGACATCTACATCTACTTCTACATTCTTGGAGCCCCATTACGCTGCGTAGCATAGAGTACCTCTTTTACCACTATCATTTCTTCATACTGATTTCCACTTGTGAATGGTGCTTTGGAACTGACGATAAACCTCCGTATATGAACAATTTCTCCGAAATTCTCGTCTTGGTCATTTCGCGAGACATGTGTTGTGCGTTTATTTTGCGAAAGTACGTTCGCAAAGTTTCAACATTATCTCCGGGACACAAATTTTATTAAGGTGCACAACTGGAGTTTGTTGAATATTTCCAGAACGCGCTTCCCCTTATTATACCATACAATGACGAAAATATGTGCCGCTCTGTCTCTATCTCTCGCATTAACACTGCGCGATAACGGTCTCAGAGTGATAAGCTATTTCCAATAATCAGACTAACAGCCATTTTATAAGCCGCTTATGTAATGTGTGGATTAGATTACCCTACTATTACTGCAATGAAACTTATCTTGGCATATGGTCTTTTTACAACCTGTTTTGTGATTGTGCTCATCCTACCTTAGGTCTTCCATAGTCTCCACAAAAAAAATCGTCTTTGTATTTGGAAAATAATTAACATAACTTGCATAGACCCCCCATGAACCATGGACCTTGCCGTTGTTGGGGATGCTTGCGTGCCTCAGCGATACAGATAGCTGTACCGTAGGTGCAACCACAACGGAGGGGTATCTGTTGAGAGGCCAGACAAACGTGTGGTTCCTGAAGAGGGGCAGCAGCCTTTCAGTAGTTGCCGGGGCAACAGTCTAGATGATTGACTGATCTGGCCTTGTAACAATAACCAAAACGGCCTTGCTGTGCTGGTACTGCGAACGGCTGAAAGCAAGGGGAAACTACGGCCATAATTTCTCCCGAGGGCATGCAGCTTTACTGTATGATTAAATGATGATGGCGTTCTCTTGGGTAAAATATTCCGGAGGTAAAATAGTCCCCCATTCGGACTTCCGGGCGGGGACTACTCAAGAGGATGTCGTTATCAGGAGAAAGAAAACTGGCATTCTACGAATCGGAGCGTGGAATGTCAGATCCATTAATCGGGCAGGTAGGTTAGAAAATTTAAAAAGGGAAATGGATAAGTTAAAGTTAGATATAGTGGGAATTAGGGAAGTTCCGTGACAGGAGGAACAAGACTTTTGGTCAGGTGAGTACAGGGTTATAAACACAAAATCAAATAGGGGTAATGCAGGAGTAGGTTTAATAATGAATAGGAAAATAGGAATGCGGGTAAGCTACTACAAACAGCATAGTGAACGCATTATTGTGGCCAAGATAGATAAGAAAGCCCACACCTACTACAGTAGTACAAGTTTATATGCCAACTAGCTCTGCAGATGAAGAAATTGAAGAAATGTATGATGAAATAAAAGAAATTATTCAGATAGTGAAGGCTGACGAAAATTTAATAGTCATGGGTGACTGGAATTCGGTAGTAGGAAAAGGGAGAGAAGGAAACGTAGTAGGTGAATATGGACTGGGGCAAAGAAATGTAACAGGAAGCAGCCTGGTAGAATTTTGCACAGAGCACAACTTAATCATAGGTAACATTTGGTTCAAGAATCATAAAAGAAGGCTGTATACATGGAAGAAGCCTGGAGATACTGACAAGTTTCAGTTAGATTATATAATGGTAAGAAAGAGATTTAGGAACCAGGTTTTAAATTGTAAGACATTTCCAGGGGCAGATGTGGACTCTGACCACAATCTACTGCTTATGACCTGTAGATTAAAACTGAAGAAACTGCAAATAGGTGGGAATTTAAGGAGATGGGACATGGATAAACTAATAGAACCAGAGGTTGCACACAGTTTCAGGGAGAGCATAAGGGAGCAATTGACAGGAATGGGGGAAAGAAATACGGTGGGAGAAGAATGGGTAGCTTTGAGGGATGAAGTAGTGAAGGCAGTAGAGGATCAAGTAGGTAAAAAGACGAAGGCTAGTAGAAATCCTTGGGTAACAGAAGAAATATTGAATTTAATTGATGAAAGGAGAAAATATAAAAATGCAGTAAATGAAGCAGGTAAAAAGGTATACAGACGTCTCAAAAATGAGATCGGCAGGAAGTGCAAAATGGCTAAGCAGGGATGGCTAGAGGACAAATGTAAGGATGTAGAGGCTTATCTCACTAGGGGTAAAGTAGATACCGCTTACAGGAAAATTAAAGAGACCTCTGGAGATAAGAGAACCACTTGTATGAACATCAAGAGCTCAGATGGAAACCCAGTTCTAAGCAAAGAAGGGAAAGCAGAAAGGTGGAAGGAGTATATAGAGGGTGTATACAAGGGCGATGTACTTGAGGACAATATTATGGAAATGGAAGAGGATGTAGATGAAGATGAAATGGGAGATACGATACTGCGTGAAGAGTTTGACAGAGCACTGAAAGACCTGAGTCGAAACAAGGTCCCAGGAGCAGACAACATTCCATTGGAACTACTGACGGCCTTGGGAGAGCCAGTCCTGACGAAATTCTACCATCTGGTGAGCAAGATGTATGAGACAGGCGAAATACCCTCAGACTTCAAGAAGAATATAATAATTCCAATCCCAAAGACAGCAGTTGTTGACAGATGTGAAAATTACCGAACTATCAGTTTAATAAGTCACAGCTGCAAAATACTAACTCGAATTCTTTACAGACGAATGGAAAAACTGATAGAAGCCGACCTCGGGGAAGATCAGTTTGGATTCCGTAGAAATGTTGGAACACGTGAGGCAATACTGTTCCTACGACTTACCTTAGAAGCTGGTTTAAGCAAGGGCAAACCTATGTTTCTAGCATTTGTAGACTTAGAGAAAGCTTTTGACAATGTTTACTGGGATACTCTGTTTCAAATTCTGAAGGTGGCAGGGGTAAAATACAGGGAGCGAAAGGCTATTTACAATTTGTACAGAAACCACATGGCAGTTATAAGAGACGAGGGACATGAAAGGGAAGCAGTGGTTGGGAAGGGGTTGTGGGACAGGTTTGTATTCTTTCGCCGATGTTATTCAATCTTTATATTGAGCAAGCAGTGAAGGAAACAAAAGAAAAATTCGGAGTAAGTATTAAATTCCATGGAGATGAAATAAAAATGTTGAGGTTCGCCGATGACATTGTAATTCTGTCAGAGACAGCAAAGGACTTGGAAGAGCAGTTGAACGGAATGGATACTGTCTTGAAAGGAGGATATAAGATGAACATCATCGAAAGCAAAATGAGGATAATGGTATGTAGTCGAGTTAAGTCGGGTGATGCTGAGGGAATTAGATTAGGAAATGAGACACTTAAAGTAGTAAAGGAGTTTTGCTATTTGGGGAGCAAAATAACTGATTATGGTCGAAGTAGAGAGGATATAAAATGTAGACTGTCAATGGCAAGGAAGGCGTTTCTGAAGAACAGAAATTTGTTAACATCGAGTTGAGATTTTAGTGTCAGGAAGTCATTTCTGAAAGTATTTGTATGGAGTGTAGCCATGTATGGAAGTGAAATATGGACGAAAATAGTTTGGACAAGAAGAGAATAGAAGCTTTCGAAATGTGGTGCAACAAAAGAATGCTGAAGATTAGATAGGTAGATCACATAACTAATGAGGAAGTATTGAATAGGATTGGGGTGAAGAGAAGTCTGTGGCACAACTTGACCAGAAGAAGTGATCGGTTGGTAAGACATGTTCTGAGGAATCAAGGCATCACCAATTTAGTATTGGAGCGCAGCGTGGAGGGTAAAAATCGTAGAGGGAGACCAAGAGATGACTATACTAAGCAGATTCAAAAGGATGTAGGTTGCAGTAGGAACTGGGATATGAAGAAGCTTGCATTAGATAGAGTAGCATGGAGAGCTGCATCAAACCAGTATCAGGACTGAAGACCACAACAACAACCACTACAACTTGCATAGTACAATTATTGACAGTTAATGTCAAAAATCTTTACTTACGAACTTCTCTGTATCATAGAAATTGCATATATTACCTCATTCCCACAGCTAGTATAGGCCACAACAACACCAAACGCGGCAGCTGTGCAAATCAGAAACTTAAATCTCCATTCTCGCGAGACTTGGTCAGTGTGGGATAGGCAACAGCTAATATCCTCTGCAACATGGGTGTCGAGACTGTAGAGCAACTGCGGCTCCAGAGCCGATCCTGCATTACGTAGCAGACAGAAAAAAACGCGATCTTCAACAGGTAGCTGCCTCACGCTTGGGAATCCACGAGGACTATTGTGTACCTGTCAGGTGTGTAGTGAAATTTTTGAGGTATTGTGAAAGTGTGACAATTCTCCCCTTTGTGAATCACGAGAGTACCATTAGAAATATGATGAACCAAGAGAACAAAAACACATATTCAGAGTGTGGGAGAAGTGAATATAACAAGAATCTGCGAAACATGTATCTCGCTTCCTGCACCCGGGTTGCCGGGTTCGATTCCGGCGGGGTCAGGGATTTTCTCTGCCTCGTGATGACTGAGTGTATTGTGATGTCCTTAGGTTAGTCCCATAGTGCTCAAAGCCATTTGAACCATTTGAAACACGTATCACAAGTACATTCAGGACATATATGTGGTGTCGCTCCACAATTAAATGTGCCAAGTTTTTATATATAGTTCAATCCTGAACACATGTTAATGTGCTACAAATCAAACCACCATACATCGGAAGATAGTTGTGTGAAACTGAAATGTTCTTTGTGTGAAGTTTCAGTGCTTTCGACCATTCAAGTTACGTATTATACCTACCTGGCAAATCGCTTCAAACTGCTTGTTTTTATTGCATTTGTAGAGAGATATTCTGAAAATTAGTTACCAGTCGAATTTCTTGACTGAATGGACTGAAACATTGACGGGTGTAGTAGACACATCTAAAAGCCACTTGCCTCCCGCGTTTCTTTCCTCACTGCAGAAGCAAGTACGAAACGAACAAGCGGGTGGCTGTTAGGTAAAATGACAGTTATGGACTGGAAATGCAGCAGTAATGAGCACGCCAAGAGAAGTAGCAGGTGGTCAGCAGGTCACACGAGGGGAAAACGCATCGCTATGGTAATAATACCAGAGTGGAAGCCACTTGGTTGAGCGTTTTCCAAACGTACTTTTCGTTCATCCACTAATGCGACCCTTTTGATAGTCATGTGTTTGCGACCACTTGGTGCATCACGTCATTTCTAGGTGACGGGTATCAACATGTAGAGAAACTACTTTGGAACTATCGTGTAATCGAATTGTTTATAGTAAATGCTGATTACATTTAGAATTGCCCAAAAGAGGAGAAGTTTGTGCACCGTGTAAGAGTTACGTCGGATAATTCATAAAATCCCTTGTAATTAGGACATCCAGAGGAAATTGCAACATCTGGCAGTACTAATTCTTACATAGAAGCATTGTCTCGGTTTACTGAATCAAGTTCGAGCAAAAGTAGCTCAGGGAAAGAAACGCGCATATCAGCTATGTTTACAGGCGAAAAACGAATCTCCGAAACAGGAATATAAATGTCTCATACCAAAGTAAAAACCACTGCTATGAAGAATTGAGCAACCGTGGACTACGTTTGCATGCGGAACTGAACACGATATCCACTGATGATGACGAAGACGACACAACAACACCCAGCCATCTCGAGGCAGGTGACAATCCCTGATCCCCAAGGGAACCGAACCCGAGACCATGAGTTCGGGAAGCGAGAACGCTACCGCGAGACCACAAGTGAGGGACACTTCAATGTGGTCGATTATTTCAATGCTTCGACTCAAAATAAAGAAAGTATGGTGGAAAACTCGACTTTATAGTGACGAACTCATTGCTCCCAGAGAGATACCATTTTGTTTATACTTTCACTTTCTTTATGGAACCACAATCTAACATTTGCTTGCACTGCTTCATCATTGTCAAAGTGAATTCCTCGAAAGGGTTTTTCACGTTCTGGAAACAGATGAAAGTCGGGTAGCACCAAGTCGGGACTGTATTAATGGTGATCGATGACAGTAAATCCAAGGCGTCGGATTGTTGGCTCTGAGCACTATGGGAATTAACATCTTAGGTCATTAGTCTCCTAGAACTTAGAACTAATTAAACCTAACTAACCTAAGGACATCACACACATCCATGCCCGAGGCAGGATTTGAACCTGCTACCGTAGCGGTCTCGCGGTTCCGAACTGACGCACCTAGAACCGCTCAGCCACAGTGACCGGCTGTCGGATTGATGCAGATTATACAGTGCTCATGTGTGGTCCTGCATTGTCATGCTGATGGAGCGGGATTGAAACTCGATTTCTTCACACTGTTTCCCACACACTGCCATAGCTACGTTTCATCCCGTCATGTTTACACTTAACAATTCGGAGCACTCTATCAGGTAGAGAGCTGCAAATACGTAAGCACAAAGAATAAAGACGTACAAGGTTAAAAATAGTTTTAATGGTTTGGACATAAAAAATTCGGTGTCATTACTTTCCACATGTCGTCGACTTAGAAGAGCAACCAGACCTATGGCCTAGAGCCTGATGAGAGAAGTTACAGAAAAAAAAAACTTCCAAAAGAACTTCCAACCTGCCGCCACACATAGTACGATAGATTTCTACATTTACACCTGTAAGCGGTAAGCGACGTTACGGTGTATGGTGGAGGGTACTTTATGGCCCACTCTCAGGAATCTCGGAATGTGCACGTAGGATCTGAAAAGTAAGTTCTGTCCGTTTTGACTCACCCTGAAGCGCAGCGGCCCGACGGGCGGCTTGGCGTAGGGTATGCGGTAGAAGGCGTGGAAGGGCCGGCCGTCGCTGGACACGCGGCTGGCGCCCCTCAGGGCGCCCTGCCTGGTGCGCACCACCTCGCCGGCTGCCGCTACGCCGTTCAGAGACACCTCCACCACCAACACCAGCAGCAGCAGTGCTGCACAGGGCGCGCTCCACACTCCGGCCATGGCTGCTGTGAGCCGGCGCCAAAGCGTGCTTCTCATATTGAAGGGAGCCGTATCGCAAAGTCACGGTCCTTGACTAGATTCTGCATGTTATCGCGTACTCCGCCCGTGACTAACCACGGCCAAAAACTGCAACTCACGTAGCGTTACGCAATGCAGAGTGTTCTGCACGTAACCGCGTACCTGAAATGTTTTGTGAGCGTTGTAAGTAACCACGTATGTCGAACATGCACTGGAGTTTTGAATGAATATGGTGGTGAATGATATTGACGACGCTAACATCTTTAGTGCCCACACTATTACAATATACGAAAAAAATTTGTCACTATAGTCGAGAATTGTCGTGAGAGATTTAGCATCTGTGTAGATAATTAAAATATTGTCCCATATCGGTTGCACATTTGTGATTAGATTACATGTTTCTACCACTCTGGATCATCTTCAAATCTAAAACAAAGCAATACTGAATATATACCATCTAAAGTTTTGCAGTTACTAAAAAAGACATGAACTGAACAAAAATGCCTCAAAGCAGAACCAAATGCAATTAACCGTAACTGTCACACACTGTTATAGCCGTAACTGTCACACACTGTTACCTATAGTTACTGCACGTAGTTTCACTGTTCCAATTTAGAGTTTTCTATATTATTCTTTCAATTTTCTTTTTATAATTCGTAATATTTAATGAAACCTCATGCAATTCTAGGTCTTGAACATAATATCTCTTACATAACTTTAGGATCTTTAGTCCGTTCGCTACTTACACATCAGTGGTCTTAGCCCTTTACTTTTAATACTTTAACGAAAAGAAATTTTTTACAGTTTTATTTTTGCACTCTTAGAGTAAGAAGTTATGACTTCGAACTTTCCAAGTTTCGCACTTTGAATTTCTTCAGAAACTAATTCAGTATTCGCTTTTATATTTGCACTTTTATAATCTACTGTTTTATCCACATTTAAAAGTTTTACGTATCCATTCTGGTGTCTTAGCAGAAGGTTTTTTACATTTATGACTTTTTGCAATTTTCGTATAAGACGCTCTCTTGTTAAATCCATAGCATACCTGCCACTATCCATCCATCTTCCTCTCTTACCTTCTTTGCCCATTCGCAGTCCTCCTTCGCTTTGTTTGTTATACATCATTAGTGTTTAAACGAGAATCTTTACATAATGCTACAATGTTAACACGACCTCTCTTGTAAAATTCCTGACATCCTCACAACCCCCTCCCTGCTTCCTTTCCGCTTCCCTCTGCCCTCCGCCCCAAACCACCAACGTATACATATTTCAAACACTGACTGCAGCTGCAAAAGCAAGTACTTTGGTACCTTGTTCATAGTGGGCAAGAAGGGTTGTTCAGGCAAATATTTAGGTAAATTCTACGTTTAGGTACAATTTATGCCTTTTGACTTTTTACGCGGTACATACTTAGTTGTACTTTGTTTTCGATCTGAAGATAATCCAGAGTGATCGGAACATGTTATCACTTACAAATATCTGTCTGAGATGGACCACTAAATCAGAAATATATTGAATACATTTTTGTTTGCCCTTATGAAAGTTGTTAAGTATTGATACTTAAAAATTCATATCTCCGACATCGATGGGGCCGGAAAAATATACTGCGAGAATGGGACCAACGACGAATGAAGAGAATCGTTCAACGTGACAGAAGTGCAACTCTTCCGCAAATTGCTGCAGATTTCACTGCTGGGCCATCAACAAGTGTCCGCGAGCGTACCATTCAACGAAACATCACCGATGTTGGCTTTCACAGCCAAAGGTCCACTCTGGTAAAATTGATGACTGCAAGACACAAAGCATTACCCCTCGCCTGGGCCAGTCAACACCGACATTGGATTGTTGATGACTGGAGTCATGTTGCCTGGTCGGACGAGTCTCCCTTTAAATTGTATCGGAGGGATAGATGTGTGCGGGTATGGAGAAAACCTCATGGGTCCATGGATCCTGCATGTCAGCAGGGGCTGTTCAAGCTGGTGGAGACACTGTAATGGTGTGGAGGGTGTGCAGTTGGAGTGATATGGGACCCTTGATACGTCTATATACGTCTCTGAGAGGTGACACGTACGTATGCATCTTGTCTTATCACCTGCATCCATTCACGTTCATTGTGCGTTCAGGTGGACTTCGGAAATTCCAGCACGACGATGTGACATCTCACAGGTCCACAATTCCTACAGAGTGGCTCCAGGAACACTCTTATGAGTTTAAAGATTTCCGCTGGCCACCAAACTTCCCACACATGAAAATTATTTGTCATATCAGGGATACCTTGCAACGTGCTGCTCAGAAGATATCTCCACCTCCTGCCCCCCATGCAAAATTATGGCAGTCAACTCTCTCCTGCACTACTTCAGACACTAGCCGAGTCCATGCCACGACGTAATGCGGCACTTCTGCATGCTCGCGGGTCCCTGCACGTTATTAAGCAGGTGTATCAGTCTCTTTGGCTCTTCACTGTAGCGGCTGTTTGAATATACGATACACCTAGGCCATCCTCACAATGTGTCCGTTAGGCGGGTCCTGGATAGTGTAGGGGCCAACCTGTCAGCCGCCAGACGTTACTACAGGGCTTACCGGCTGCCGTCAGGCGAATCCGATACGCCGTCAGATGTCGTGACGTGAATGGTCTACCAGAAATGTATTTCCAATTGCAAACATGGACAGCCATCAGCTGCAGAATGAAATGACGACAATGAAAACTTGTGCCGGACCGGGACTCGAGCGATCGCCTTACCATTTGGCTATCCGTGCACGACTCACGTTTAGACCTAAACTTACATCTGTCGTCAACCATGCGTCAACAAGCTGCACTCGTACTAACATTATGTATATTTCCGTACAGGAGAGCTATTTTATTTGCCGGTGTCGATGGATAAATGTGGTACTGCAGCGCCAGTATCAGTGGAAATTACGATGCAAAGTTGTTTTGAAGATGCATGCATACATTCATGTCTAAAGGAACTTTCCATCGTGATTCCTAATAACTCTGGCATTGCAACATCACGCGAGCATAGAATACTTCATTACTCATAGATACGTGATTAAAAATGGTTCAAATGGTTCAAATGGCTCTGAGCACTATGGGACTTAACATCTTTGATCATGTCCCCCTAGAACTTAGAACTACTTAAACCCAACTAACCTAAGGACATCACACACATCCATGCCCGAGGCAAGATTCGAACCTGCGACCGTAGCAGTCCCGCGGCTCCGGACTGAGGGCCTAGAACCGCGAGACCACAGCGACCGGCCACAAAAAAAAAAAAAAAAAAAAAAAAAAAAAAAAAAAAAAAAAAAAAAAATATGTGCGCAGAGTATTCTGCTGCGAGTAACCCGTTTAAGGTCCTTCACAGACTACATAAGGAGTTTCTTCCACAATCAGGGTTCCCTTCTGTGTATCCAGGACGATGCGTCGCGCTCCACCGCCGTTATGACGAGGAGTCGTCGTGCTGGGGCTAACTCGATGCTCCGGATCATTAGCACTCCAAGTGGGACCTATGACGCCGCACGAACACTATGAACCATGCTTGTTGACTTCGAGTGCACCATACTCTAAGACTTCTCACTGGTTGTAGACGCTGACAATCACTGACTGATGTCTAACTTCAGAAAACATAACTGGCACACTTGTTTGTTTTACAGCGTTACAGCCTAACTTTAAATGGCTCTAAGCACTATGGGACTTAACATCTGAGGTCGTCAGTCCCGTAGACTTAGAACTACTTAAACCTAGCTAACCTAAGACCATCACACACATCCATGCCCGAGGCAGGATTCGAAACCGCGAACGTAGCAGCAGCGCGGTTCCGCACTGAAGCGCCTAGAACCGCTCGGCCACATAGCCTCGCTCAAACTGGCTTAAGTACTTGTCCACACCGGGTTTCCGCCAGACTAGTTAGTGGCGTATTAACTGCTAGTCTATTAGAACTGACCTTCTGCCAAGAGGTATTTTTTGCTCTGGGAATTTTGTCAGGAAGTACAATTGTTGTAACACGGCCGTAAGTCAATTATGATTTCTTAGTTTGGTCTTCAGCCATGAACACGAGCAGCAAAAAATTGATTTGCGTTTACTGACAATAAATAAACTTTCTTTCGTTAAGTCCTGAGAGTCGTTCATGTCCGATGAATTCAGATAAATCAGTAGAAGACCTATTCCGCTCAAACATTAGCAAAAGTTTGATTAAATTCCATCTAATAACTGGTGTGCAGATAATTTGCACTCTAAAAAAATTTGAATGCTTCGTGTTCTGCAGCTTGAAAAAAATTGTTAAATGACATCATTTAAACACTTTGATCTACATTTGAAATGTCTTATAGCAAAACCGGTGTTTCCTTGTAGAACCCATCCTCTGTGGCAGATAGGCTGCCCAGTCACATTATAGTGGCCACCTGTCAGAAGAATGAAAATCTTACTTTTATGGTCCAGACCGCTGCCAAATGTGGAGAGAGATAAAATGAGGTTCTGGAAGGTACCGACAGGGATGTGCAGCCTACCGACTCCAGTGCCGTGGCGTGAACAACCCGGTCCTACAGGTTCTCGACTGCGCTTTAATTCAGGGTGGCCAGTGGAGCAAGGTAAAATCATTGTGTTGTTCTTCGAACCATATGCGTACACTGCCAGCTATATGACACGTTGCACTGTGTTGCTGGTAGAGGCCATCGCACAGAGGAAAAACAGTCTGCATGACCCCAGGGATAGAGGGAGGAGATAAGTGTTTAACGTCCCGTCGACAACCAGGTCATTAGAGACGGAGCGCAAGCTTGGGTGAGGGAAGGATGGGGAAGGAAATCGGCAGTGCCCTTTCAAAGGAACCATCCCGGCATTTGCCTAGAGCGATTTAGGGAAATCACGGAAAACCTAAATGAGGATGGCCGGAGACGGGACTGAACCGTCGTCCTCCCGAATGCGAGTCCGGTGTGCTAACCACTGTGCCACCTCGCTCGGTTACTGCAAGGATAGATGTATACTTCTGTTGTTGCATCTCGAGATCACCCAGAGAATGCCACGGAAAACATTTGTCAGACCGTAACGCTCCCTCCTGGTTGCAGTGTGTTTTCCTTCTGCGATCTTATCCCGTAAACGTCAAGTGCCAACTGTCCAATGAAGCAGAAAACGTGATTCATCTGAAAAGGACACCTGTCACAATTCAGTGGTCATCCATTTTCGATACTGATGTGCAAATTTCAGCCTTCGTTGCCGATGAACAGCAGTCAGAATGCGCTCCGGAACAGGCGCTACTGCGGAGGCCCATACGCAACAGCATCTGATGAATAGTCGTTGAAGTGACACTGTCGGTAGCCCCTTGGTTCATTTGGGCAGTCAATTGCTCGAGAGTTGCACGTCTATTCGTCCATACACATTGCCACAGTTGAAGTTGGCCCCTGACGTCTATCGTCCGCAGTGTACTATTGTTACCTCGGCGTCGGTTTCGGAAAGTGCCATTTTGATATGCAACGAAAACTTTAACCACGGCGGCCTGCGAACTGTTTAAAAACTGAGCTATTTCGGAATTGGCCCAACAGCCAATAGTCAAGCCCTTTTGGAAGTCCGTTACAGCATTACGACAACGAGCGCACTCTTTTCCGCTTCCCCTGACGCGCTTTATACGACGGTTGGAACTTTTATAGTGGCAACTATTTATTTACAGCTCGTACAGAATAGATACGTGTTTCAAAGTTTTGCTGACCTTCAAAGTGGTCGCCAGAATTGTGTATAACCAATTGCCAGCGATGTAGAAGTCTTAGCAGTGTCAGTTGTGTTGACAGTTCGAGCGGCGAGGTCTATTGCCCGACGAATTTGTAGCAGTTCTGAAGTGAATGCCGTGAAGTATTTCGGTCAGTTTAGTTGAAATTACAAGGGCTTAAGTTAGGGGAGCGCAGTAGGTGGTATAGCACTTAGCAGCCCTATCAGTTAAACAAATCTGTAACAGCTTGGGCTGTACGTGCTTGAGCATTGTCCTGCAAAATGATGGTCAGGTCCCGCAGGAAGTGTCATCACTTCTGTCTCTATGCTGTTCATTTTTGGAACACAACCTACGACCAGCTTAGAGACAGAAGTGATGATACTTTCTGCGGGAACTGACCATCATTTTGCAGGACAAGGCTTAAGCACGCACAATGCAAGCTGTTACAGATTTGTTGGACTGATGGGGCTGTTAAGTGCTGTACCACCTTCTACACTCCCTGACTTAAGCCCTCGTAAGTTCAACTCGATTTCTAAACTGAGGGAAACACTTCGCGGCATTCGCTTCAGAACTGGAACAAATTCGTCGGGCAGTAGACCGCGCCGCTCGAACTGTCAACACAACTGGCACTGCCAAGAGCATGCTACGACTTCCACATCGCTGGCAACGGGTTATACACAATGCTGGTGACTACTTTGAAGGTCAGTAAAACTTCGAAACACGTATCTATTTTGTACGAGCTGTAAATAAATAGTTGCCACTATTAAAGTTCCAAGCCCGCATCTCGTGGTCGTGCGGTAGCGTTCTCGCTTCCCACGCCCGGGTTCCCGGGTTTGATTCCCGGCGGGGTCAGGGATTTTCTCTGCCTCGTGATGGCTGGGTGTTGTGTGATGTCCTTAGGTTAGTTAGGTTTAAGTAGTTCTAAGTTCTAGGGGACTGATTACCTAAGATATTAAGTCCCATAGTGCTCAGAGCCATTAAAGTTTCAACCCTCGTATATCCTCCATTGCCAGCGCTGCCACCTGACTTCTGTGGGTGGTTATTGCATGTTGACGGCGAACAGTTGTGATCTCATTAATATGACTTGATCGTGTATTCTGTATCTTTATACCAACGATATGCATGTTAAGTATATAAATTCGTTGTGATGTCCAAATCGATGACCACCTCACAGTGTGCGGGTTATCGCATTGGAACTGCTCTCAGATCTTAAACGGTTTGATGCCTTTGTCGCATTGGATACACCTGTCATGTAATGTAAACGTAGAACTATCTAACCAGGCCAAGGATACCGTTCATTGTTAACACAGGATTAAATTCAAGATATAGAAGATTGCAGAAAGGAGGATTGCAGAATGTATTAGGTTCAGGAGCCTATGTGTCAGTTCCATGTTTACAACATAAGACAGTTGTATCCAAAGTGACCAGGAAATGTCACTGTTTAAGTTCTGGCAGCGCTATCAAGCACGAAAACTTTTATACTGTCAGATAAACATCGACTTGAACGTCACAAAGAACGTATAATTAGCACGGATGTCACTGACGTAGAGATATGTAATAAACTGCTTGACAGTTACTAAGGAACGATTGGTACTTGCTAAAAACAGACTGTCAATTGCTACGGAACCCCCACGACCAATGATAGTTAAAGAGAATGTAGCGATTAGGACACGTTAACTGCAGTGAAACCTGAGCAGAAACGCTTTGCATGCGCTCGACTGTTTATGCAATATGGTGTTTGACGGAGGTTGTTGTCGAACCGATTAGTAGCGGCATTCTGTGTTCTGCGGCAACATGTCTGTAAGACTTCATTTGAGAACTTACGACCTTGGACGAGCAGCAGAACCACTGTGGTTACAATAACGGCTGGATCAAGGCCGTGGTCTGACGATTCGGAAGTGCCCTGGCGGCAAGGCTGTCGGGTGTCTCGTGCGCCTGGCAGCAACAACGGCCAGCGGAGGTGCTCGCGCAACCTAAACCAGTTTGCGTTTCCCGAGCGTGCAGCGAGCGGCGGACAACGGCCTGTGAAGAAGTTATCTCAGCGGTACAAGAAACGGCAGAAATTTGGTAAACTAGTCAGTACAAAAATAGGTCAATTGGAAATAAATGGAAGGAAGACATTGAGTGAAGTAGCAATGAAGACTAATATTGACGGTAAGTAAATGTTCTCATTGTGCCATTCGGTTCTGACAAAAGTAATTCAAAAACATTTCTCGCAAATTTGTTGCCACTAGAGAGGTTGGATGCAGTTCTTGAAACTGTGCAATATAGTTTCTTTTAACATAAAATCTAGAAAAGCAAATAAAGAAAAAGAATTGAATTCAATTTTACTTACACCACGGTAACTAGTTTCTCCTCTTCGTACATCCATAGTTGAAATGGAGGACAGTGGGACGTCAGCTGGTATAAATTTATATTAAAAATGAAAAAATTCGTCCATTTGTAATTAAGGCGTCGATTTCATTTTGGCAACTAGTTTCAACGTTGTAACAACGTCATCTTCAGGCCCATACACTTGTTGACGTCTACTGCGTGCGGCTGATGCTAGAAGCCAGTGGTCCACTGACTTCTAGTATCAGCTGCACGCGGTAGACGCCAACAAGTGTATGGGTCTGAAGATCACGTCATTACAACGTTGAAACTAGTTGCCAAAATAAAATCGACGCCTTAAATACAAATGGACGATTTTTTTCATTTTTAATATAAGTTTCTCCTCTGGCGGTATAGTTCAATCGCAATTTGTCCAGGGTACTCTCAAGTACACACCAATGTATTTCAGAACAGCTGCACGGAGTGGTCGCGTGGTTTGAGGTGCCATGTCACGAACTGCGCTGCCGCTCCCGCCTGAGGTTAGAGTCTTCCCTCGGGCATGGGTGTGCGTGTTGTTCTCAGCATAAGTTAGTTTAAGCAGTGTGTAAGTCTAGTGACCTATGACTCAGCAGTTTGGTCCTTTAGGAATTGACACACATTTCAGAACATAGTCAAATGTAGAAACAGACATTCTCGCGTATTCGTGGAACTTATCAGAATCTGGTTGTAAACTCCCATGGAGTGTATTATGCTTTCCAAACGAATTCTCTCTGTTTCACTACACTACTTGGACTTTTCTTTACACTGAACGAATGGACTGAATAAATCGCATTTGCTTCCAGTGTAAAATCAAATAGCAATGCGTTCCAGTTTATTGTTTGTTTCATCTCTGCAGAACGCTACTAAACACCGCTGAACAAAGAGCTGCTACTCGGGACTCAACATCGCTGGCTCGTCGGTGTCCACAAGAACTAGGTGCCCCACAACGAACTTGTGTTGTCACACTAGTCGGCTTGTTTGCCACACATTTCGAGAGCGCTCGGCTCCTTGCAGGAAACAACTTGTAATTGAAAAGCTACCATCTAAAGGTCTTAACTTTATCATGTGCAGTGGAGAACTTGCATGCCTTTGAACATTCATTCAAGAATTATTAACTAATTTGAAATATAGATCTGATGTAATTAAATATCCCATGAGACATGTGAGTCTCAACTTTGTATTCGATAATGATGGAAACTGAAGGAATGAACTGAAATCTGTGGCACAGTTAGAACTTGAACTCGGGTCTGCTTGCTTACTGGGCAATAGTGCTAGCCATTGCACCACCGTGCCTGTACGGGCCACACAGCTGCACAGACTACCGTAGTCCAGAGCCCTCCCTAACAGGAACTTCAATTCGTAGTCCATACAGCTGCGTTATTATACCACTGTGGCTATGTTATGGCTAGAACGCTTGCCTAGTAAGCAAGGAGACCTGGGTTTGGTTCCCAGCCGTGACACAAAATTTACTTCATTTCTTCATTTCCATCACTAACATCTGAAGTAGTTATTCCCTCCCCGCCGGGAACGTCTGCTGGCACTCGTGAGATCTGTAGTGTCATGTTCTGTGACGTAGCAGCCAAGACCTTGGCCTTTTTGCTGGCCTCGCAGCTCTCGTTACGCCGTCATCGAGCGTTCTGCCCGCTCTCCTTCACCTCGCACTTAGGCCAAAGACTAAAGAAGTGTCACCTCGCCGTTAAAAAAGGCCGATGAAGATGGCTCTACTATCCGAAAACATGCCGGTGGTCTTACAGGAAGGCCACACCACAAGACGATCATTACGTAGGCTTAGTAGCGGAAAGGAATACGCAACTCACACTTAGGCAGATCACTGCAGACCTTGCAGACTCTACCGGTATACGTGTCTCTGCCAGATCCATTTCGCGGCGACTAAATCAGGCTGGTTTGTATGCTCGGTAGCCTGTTAAATGCGTCCTACTTCAATCATGCTATCATCGAGAAAGAAATTGTTGCCGCAAGGAGTATGGTGATTGAGGTCAATAACAATGATCCAGGGTGATGTTCTCTGACGAATGCCGTTTCACTGTGGCCGAGCGGTTCTAGGTGCTTCAGTCCGGAAACGCGCAACTGCTACGGTCGCAGGTTCGAACCTTCCTCGGGCCTGGATGTTTGTGATGTCCTTAGGCTAGTTAGGTTTAAGTAGTTCTAAGTTCTATGGGACTGATGACCTCAGATGTTAAGTCCCATAGTAGTAGGAGCCATTTGAACCATTTCTTGTGGCAAGTGAGTCTGCCCACTAGTTAGTGTGGAGGGAGAGACTGGTAAACACGTTGCACACAGCAGAATGTCCTTGAGCATCATCAATGTGGCTTAGACGTTATGGTATGGGCAGCCATTAGTATGATCGCAGCAAATCTACGCACGAGGTACCGTTACAGCATAGAAGTGTTTCAGACAGACTATTCTCTAAACTTCCTGGAAGATTAAAACTGTGTGCCGGACCAAGACTCGAACTCGTGACCTTTGCCTTTGGCGGGCAAGTGCTCCACCATCTGAGCTACCCAAGCACGACTCATGGCCCGTCCTCACAACTTCAATTCTGTCATTACCTCGTCTCCTACATTCCAAACTTCACAGAAGCTCTTCTGTTCGCAGAAGAGCTTCTGTGAAGTTTGGAAGGTTAGGACCGGTCGTGAGTCGTGCTTCCGTAGCTCAGATGGTAGAGCACTTGCCCACGAAAGGCAAAGGTCACGAGTTCGAGTCTCGGTCCGGCACACAGTTTTAATCTTCCAGGAAGTTTCATATCAGCGCACACTGCACTGCAAAGTGAATATCTTATTCTGCAGACTATTTTTGATCATGTCCGTATGTTTAGGTGTGCCACAGGTCCTGAGTTCCTGGTTGTGAACGGGTATACCCGCCCACACAAGACCGCTGAGGTATCTCACGCACTGGAAAGTGAAGATATGGAACGTGCTGTATGGAATAACTTGTGTACTGCCCGGACCTAAGCCCTACAGACTGTGCCTGCGATGTTCTGGCAGACGTGTTTCCCAACGAACACTCCCTCCCCATAGCGTGTTAAAACTGAAAACTGCTATGAAAGAAGAGTGGGCCCGTGGGGAGTTTGCTGGTCTCCCATCGGGCGCCTCCCCAGGTGGCGGATAGGGGAATGCTCACCAGATATGGTGGGTACCGGGGAAATAAAATACCCAGGGTGGACCAAAACTAGCAACTGCTGCCTTGTAGTATGATATTGGCTTATCAAAGGCTAAAGGAAGAAAACCTTGAGTAAAAATTACCTGGTCCTCCGGGTTGGGGATTGTGCAGAGGGCCAGCTCCTCACTCACATAAAAACGTAAAAATGCTACAAAACCTAATAATATGCCTCGGAAAAATTGGAACTTTGGACGACGAACTGGCGATGAGAATTGGTAAATTATGTTTGGATGCTGGAATGTGCAAGGTATTTCCACTAAAATAAATATACTACCTGCAGAACTTGACATGTTCAACAAGGATGTTGTCGTACTCTCTGAAACAAAGAAGCAAGGCCAAGGAGAAGAAGAACTGGATAGTTATGTACATATCTGGAGTGGGGTATCAAAAGCCGTAAGAGCCAAAACAGGAGTCTCCATTATGATAAAGAAATCATGGAAACAAATAATCACAAATTGGCCATTCATCAATCAACGTATTATAACTGTTGAAATGTCATTATTTGCTATGGAAGATGTGATTATTGACGTATATGCACCCACGAACGACACAAAAGATAAGGAGAAAGATACATTTTGGGACACCCTCAGAGAGACTATTGAAAAAACCCCAAGAAGAAAGGAACTGATTGTCATGGGAGATCTGAATGGAAGGGTAGGAGTTAGACAATCTTGTATAATAGTAGGAAAACATGGAGAGGACGAATATAATGACAATGGGGAACGATTGATTGCAATTTGTGAACAATTTGATCTAAATTACCAACACATTTTTCAAACATAAGGACATTCATAAATATACTTGGCAACAGAACACCAAAGAACTTAGTTCTATAATAGACAATATTATCATTAGGCAAACAAGTAGTTTCAAAGCAGTAGACGTCAGATCTTATAGAGGAGCCCAGTGTGGATCAGACCACTATCTAGTTAAAATAAAGTCTTTCTGGAAATGGAAGAATGCAAGGAGTGATACAAGTAACATAAATAAAACGAACCAGACTGAGAAAGATGAAAATTTACCTTTTAATATTGACAGCGTACAAGACGAAAGTATCTGAACACTCTTTGCGGCCAGGATGGAAAAGAAACTGGTTGAATCGTTTGAAGGAAGTACAGACGAAATATATGACTACATAAAACCTATTGTGAAAATCACAGCAACAGAGGTGTTGGGTAAAAAAGATAGCAACCACAACTGTGCATCAGAGTGGTGGTCAGAGGAACTAGAGGTCCTCGTTAGAGAAAAACGAAATTCATTCCTTCAGTGGTTGTTGATAAATCAGAAGAAACAAGATCAATATACAAGGAAAAGAAGAATGAAGTGATGAAAAAAATAAGGATGGCTAAAAATGAAGCATGTGAAAGAACATGTGCCAAGGTGAATAGCAAATTAGGATTTGGGAGAGCAAAAGAAGCGTGGTCAGTATTGAAAGGGCTTCGACAGGATACAAAAAGCAAAACAAATCTCCAACTGATAACACAAAAGGAATGGCAAGACTATTTCTAAAAATTATTAAATGAGGACAGAGAAGAATATCTAGAAGAAGGAACAGCGGAAGATAAAGGACATGAAAATGATGAGATCCAGATTTTAGAAAGTGAAGTACTTCAGGCGTTGAGAACAGAAAAGAATGGTAAATCACTAGGACTAGTCAATATCAATCTGGAGTGTCTGAAATATGGTGGTGGCAAAATTATGAAACTAATAACATAGCTCTTCAACAAAATGATACATGGAGATTCAATACCCAACGAGATGAAGCTAGGTTACATTAATACAATACTTAAGAAAGGGGATCACAAAATTTGTTCAATCTATCGAGGGATTTGTGTTACAAACACATTAATGAGAATTTTTTGAAAGTAATTAAAAACAAACTGGAAAAAAATTTTAGAACCCAAGAAGAACAATGTGGTTTCACGGCTGGAAGATCATGTGTAGACCATATTTTCACATTACGACAGATATTGGAGAAACATAGGGAAAAATCAAAAAATATAGGATTAATTTTCATAGATCTAGAAAAAGCGTATGAAACTGTTCCAAGAAAATTACTTTGGAGAGCACTACATATGGCAAACATAAACGCTTCCTTGATTAAAGTAATAGAACAGATTTATAAAGATAACATTTGCCAAGTGAAAGTTGGTAATATACTTTCACAAAAATTTAGAACAAGCAAAGACCTTTTACTGGGCTGTGTCATGTCACCATCATTATTTAAAATCTATATAGATGTTAGTCTTAGAACATGGTCTCGTAAATGTAATAGTATGGGATTATAAATAAGAGGTGGAGTTCACCTACATCATTTATTATTTGCTGATGATCAAGTAGTCGTAGCACAAGATGGGGAGGATGCTAACTATATGTGCAATCAACTAGCAATAGCATACAAAACTTGGGGTTTGAAGATTAATTACCAAAAAACAGAATACTTGACTAGTGATTCAGATGAGCTATACATTGACGGAAAGAAAATCAAAAAGATAAACACTTTCTGTTATTTTGGATCCATTAAAGAAATCGAGGGAAAATCAGAGTCAGAAATCAACAAAAGAATTAATAGCGGACGGAGGGTCATTGGCATGCTTAACTGAGTCTTATGGAGCAGAAATGTAATGAGCAGAACTAGAAAATTAATATGTAAATCCATATTAGAAAGTGTGGTTCTGTATGGAACGGAGACCTGGATAATTAACATGAAGCACATTAAAAAATTACAAGCTCTAGAGATGGACTTTTGGAGAAGATCCGTAAGAATCTCCAGGAAAGAAAAGATACGGTACACCGAAGTGATAAGGAGAAAGGAAATAAAAGAAAGGATATATGACGTAATGGATAGGAAGAAATTACAGTGGAAGGGGCATGTACGGCGAATGGAGGAAACCAAAATACCAAAATTGATACTGGAGTGGGAATCGGAGGGGAGAAGAAGAAGAGGACGACCTATGACCACCTGGTTCCAAAACGTACAGCACGCAATGAGGAGAATGGGCGCAGAGGAAGAAGACGCACAAGATCGAAACACCTGGAGAAATACACTCCCTGTTACTTAAACTGACGTTCTGTCACATTTAAAATGGCGGCCGACTGAAATAATTGGTGGAAGTCTTAACTTGATATTTAAACTGTATGAGAGTGTTAGGTACTGTTACTGTTTTAAGAGTGTGTGTCCTTCAGGTTATTTCTTTAATTATTTTCTTGCCTTGATCTTATCTAATAAATTTTGAGAAGATCATGCAACTTGCTAATTAATGGTATTTTTACAGTTTCAATAATTATACATTTTGTGGATCATTATCTATGGTCATTATAAATGCGCTAAAGGTGCTATTTCTATTATCTTACATTATTGTGGGTTTTGGGGGTCATTGTATATGCATATTGCGAGACTATGATTTTATAGGTCACTTTGTGATTGGGTATTGACTTTGATGCTTGGGTTTTTTAGTTATTCAATAAAAATTGGTTACTTGTGGAATGTTGTTACTCTCACCTTTAGAACCTGGCACCACCCCTGCCTCTACATAAATGCTTGCTTTTTATGTTGAATTAGACCGATGCGAGCCTTTTAGCACAGCACAGCAACTCGAAAAACAGTTTTTTACTGCAATATTATGTTAATGGGAAAATATAATTTTCATTTATTGAGTTCCTTTTAGGCTTAATTTAAAAAATGGTACTATAATATTACTAGTACCAAGGAACGATTGATTTTGTGATCAATATGCTCTTTGGAATTTTTATATTTTAATTTCAGAGCTAATCGGAATTAAGGGTTCAGTTCATGGTCTAGCTTGTTCCTTAGGTTTTTTCTGTTAGTTATCTAGGATCAAGGCAGATGTACCACATCTGAGCAAATCAGAGTGGCTGTCACAGATGACGTAAGTACAGCATTGTTAAAAACGTTTTTAACAGTGTCTTAGAGTTGGTTAAAACCATATTAACAGATACTGTGTTGTTATAGTCTCTAGTCAGGAGACTTGCGTGGTACAGCACGCTACACTATATAGCAACCCATGAAGCCTGCTCACCTCTGACCAACTACTGTCAACTAAATAAACTTTATCCTGATTACTTGAATCATGTCTTGGTCTACCTCTACAATTTTTATCCCTCACTAATAAACTGAACATTCATTGATGCTTCAGGATCTATCAACCGATAATTCTTCTTTGACTGTGCCATAAATTTCTTTCTTCTCCATTTCGATTCAGTAGCTCCTCATTGGTTGTTGGATCTTCTCATGTATTCTTTTGCATTCTTCCATAGTACCATATTTCAAAAACTTAAATGTTTCATGTTATCTTTCGCATTTAACTTCCATACAAAATTACAGTTTAGACAAATACTTTCAGAAACGACACCAAAGCACCGTAGGATATATTGGATGTTAACAAATTCGTCTCTTTCATTAATGCTTTTCTTGCTATTGCCAGTCTGCGCCCTGTCATCTCCTCTACTTAGAACACCATCAGATACCTTTCCGTCCCAAAAGCAAATTTCATATTGTACTTTCAGAGCCTCGTTTGCTAATCTAATTTCTTAGCATCTCCTGATTTAATTTCACTACATTACATATCCTTTTTTTCCTTTCCTGATGTTAAACTTATAATGTCCTTTCAAAAAACTATACTTTTCCTTCAACTACCCTCCTAAGTTCGTTACCATCTCTGAAAGAATTACAACGTCATCGGCAAAGTTTAGAGTTTTTTATGTTTTACGAAATCATGGCTTGCCTCTTATACGTTTTTCTTTTAATAATATACACCCAGTGTAACTGCAAGTGAGTACGTTAATGTGTACACTATAGTTGGGGTAGCAATGTGAGGTTATTGCACATGAAGCCCAACTACTGAGCAGGCAGCATGCTCATGGGTTAGCATCGATGTGCTGCGGATCACCATTTCAAACCCGACAACCAACGATTACTTGTTATTTAGTATCCATCATTTCTGGAAGTTTCTTGAAATATATTATGTTCGTAATGATTGTAGATACATTCTATGGAATATGTGGCCTTTTTTTTTCTTTTTGGGGTTTTTTATTTTACTCATCAGTCTCCTGACTGCTTTAATGAGGTTCTTTACGAATTCCTCGCCTGTTACTTCTCATTACTTTCGTCTTTCTTCGATTTACGCTCAATCCGTATTCTGTACTCTTTAGACTGCTCACTTCAGTCAACACAGAACCTGCAATTCTTCTGTTTCAGTGAGGATAGCTGTGTCATCAGCGAATCTTATCAGTGTTATACTTTCACTCTAAATTTTAATCCCACCCATGAGCCATTCTTATATTTCCCTCATTGCTTCTTCGATGTACAGATTTAAGGGTAGGAGCGAAAGACTGTACCTCTGCATTACATATGCATACCGCATGCGAAATATTTTGGGATTAGGGTTAGTACGAAAGAAGTAATAAATTACAACGTCATGTATGAAGTCGCCGTTTTTCACGCGTCTCATTGTTAATGACGCAACTTCTTCTGAAGTCTGATATGTGGGTGGTTCTTACCTCAACAGCGATTGTTGCCTAACAGTAAGGTATATGCGTATCAAGTTTGGTGGTCGAAATCGGCCCAGTGATTTATGAAGAAATCTGGAAAATACACACATATAAATACATTCATTTTTATAATTGTAAGTAGGCTGTTTAAGTTTTTTTATTGGTAACTCCGCCGCCACGTAGCGCTCTGTATGAAAATCACTGGCTGTGCCGTGTGCAGTCTGTGGCTGGTTGGCATTGTTGTAATACTCGCCATTGTAGTGTTGGGCAGCGGCAACTGGATGTTAACAGCGTGTAGCGTTGCGCAGTTGGAGGTGAGCGGCCAGCAGTGGTGGATGTGGGGAGAGAGATGGCGGAGTTTTGAAATTTGTAAGAATTGGTGTCACGAACTGATATATATATTATGGCTATTAAGGTAAATACTTTGTTTGTTCTGTATTAAAATCTTTCGTTTGCTAACTATGACTATCAGTAGTTAGTGCCTTCAGTAGTTTGAATCTTTTATTTAGCTGGCAGTAGTGGCGCTCGCTGTATTGCAGTAGCTTGAGTAACGAAGATTTTTGTGAGGTAAGTGATTTGTGAAACGTATAGGTTAATGTTAGTCAGGGCCATTCTTTCGTAGGGATTTTTGGAAGTCAGATTGCGTTGCGCTAAAAATATTGTGTGTCAGCTTAAGCACAATCGTGTATAAATAGTTATAAGGGGACGTTTCATATGTCGACCCTTAGCCAAGGATACCTCACTGGAATCTTCTGATTTTTTCTTGTAGTTTGTGTAGTTCGTGTAGCCTTTGTGTATTGCTAGCGCGTAATCATAGAGAGAATTTCCTTTGTAGTTGCAGTCTTTCATTGTTGTACAGTAAAACAGTTGTGGCATGCATGTAGATTTGCACCAAGTATTTCGCAGCTGAGCTTGCAATTAACTAGATATTATTTTCAGTGCTACATTAATGTGTTCTCTTATTTTGCTTTTTAAATTGTGGTTTTCTGTGTTGTTGTGTGAAATATTGCGACAATAATGGCGTGTGACAAACGTAACACTAGGCTCAACAGTAAACTGAGAAATAAGAGTGACGACGAGCGTAGCTTACCAGCACCACTGTGTAATGAATTAACAGACATTCTAAGTAGTAATTTGGTAACCATGCATAGGGAAATGGAGCGGGCGTCAAATAATGGTGTAGACAGTGAAACAGGTAGTGAACAGGGAAGCATTATCGATCGATCGGTCGGCAACAGCTCGCCTCAGAAATCGGAAATGACAGGATACAACCTTGCAAATACTGTACATTCAGGTTTTGCGTCCTCACCATTTACTCAAATAAGTAAAGACACATTTTCTGCCTATCAAAATGTAAATGTTGCCAGTGAAAATGCACTGCCAAAAAGCATAGAAAAACAGATTCCAGACACTAATACATCATTATTGCAATTAATACAACAAATGGAACATAATCATCAAAATCAACAAAAGCTTCAAAAGTTAGATACTATGGAACAAAAACTTCAAAAGTTAGACACAATGCAACAAAATCTTCAAAAGTTAGACACAATGGAACAAAATCAGAGACAAACACAGCAAAAGTTAGACACAATGGAACAAAATCAGAGACAAACACAGCAAAAGCTTCAAAAGTTAGACACAATGGAACAAAATCTGAGACACACACAGCAAAAGTTAGACGCAATGGAGCAAAAGCTTCAAACGTTAGACTCAGTGGAACATATGCTTGAACAAACATATGAATATTTAACTACTGAATTACATAAAATCGAATCGAAATGTAAAAAAGTCTGTAATTACGTAAAAACACAAATTTGTGAGCATTTCCAACCTATTTTTTCGCGGCATGAAAATTCATTACAGAATCACGAAGCAGCCATAAAAGAACTGCAAACAATTGTTCATGAAAATCATGAGACCTTGCAAGCTAAAATTGACTCAGTTGCATCTACGCAACTTGCAAAAACTCAAGAAAACTTAAAGGACACAGTAGATACTCTGAAAATTGGTTCAGAAAGGCACATGGAGGACATTAGTTCATTATCAGAGAAAGTAGTTGAACTTTCGGATCAGCTAAATAATTTATCTACGAAGGTAGATGATAATCTGAATGACACAAAACCGGTAGTCTTTAATGACACAGAAGAGTTTGAACAAATTAGGAAATTCAAACAAAATCAAAATCAAATTAATACGCAACACCAAAGAGAAATCCGGGAAGTACAAGATCAGCTGACACAGGTAATACAAGAATTACGTATTTCAGAGGACTCTCGCACACCAATACGGGAAGAGGGACACAAAAATACGGAACCGCCACAAAATAATAACACAGGGCACTTTGGAGATTATGAAAGAAATTGGCAAAGTACACCAAATTTTGAGATGGAACCGCCGAAACGACGTAACAATGACCGACATGCAACCCGCCGACACGATGATTTTGACTATAAGCTGTTCATTACTACACGTAAATTCAAAACATTTAGGAATTCTGGCAACGACATTCATCCACAAGCGTGGCTTCATCAATTCTCTCATTGTTTCCCCCCCCCCCCCCCCCCCCAACCGGTCATTAGAGCACAGATTAGAATTTATGTGTGACTATTTAGAGAATGAACCAGCTGTAAGAATGCGATCGGTCATTCACGATTGCCACAGTGAAGGAGAAATTTACCATGCCTTCCTCTCAGCATATTCGTCTCAAGCCACACAAGACCGAGTAAAACATGGCATCATAATGATGAAAAATTTCGAACAATCTGAATTTTCAAGTCTTGTGAAATATTTTGAAGACATGTTACATAAGACTCAGTATCTTTCAAACCCATACAGCCCGACAGAACTCATCCGCATTTGCTTAATCAAATTGCCTGATCATTTACGGCATATTATTTTGGCAGGCCGTTGCAAAGACGACATTGAAGCTTTTCAGGGACTCTTACAAGAATTGTAAATTGACACTGACAATCGCGGAACGCGATGACAGAAATAATACATGACAAGGCTATTCGTACAACAGTAAATCGTGACCAAAACAGACACCACCCGTATGACAACCGTTGTCAGAGTAATAATAATTACAGGGAAAGATCATCTCTCCGCGGTAATGACTATCACAGAGACAATCAGAGAAACAGACAATATGGAAACCAAAATAATTATTATCAAGGGAGGCAGAATAACTTAAGACGCAACGGTCCAGCGCGCAGTTACGATTCAGAGAGAAATTCTCCACCACGTGACCGACAGGAAAGAAACTATGGAATCTACCGACATGACGACACACGATATGATCGGAACGACAGACCTGAATTGCAGCAGAACTGGCGGGATTGAAACAGAGCTGGGCCCTCTCGGCAAGGTGAATTTATAGAAGTTAGGTCTCCTAATCCCAATAACGGCGCGCGCCAACAAAGAGACAGACAATGACTCGCACCGCAGGCAGCCACGTGCGCCGGCTGGCTTAGCGAAAAATAACATAGACGCTAACCTTGAGAAAAGTTCCAGTATTCTTTACTGGATAATAGCGTTCAAGTTGAAACTTTGAGTACTACAACGAGTAATGGTTTACACCACATTTCACATATAAAACCGTTTATTGAAAGATAATCTACTTTTTAACTTTGTCTTTGCCATAAAACATTTCACTTCACATTACCAGTATGCTTTGTCACACTGACAAACTGTTAACATGCAATAATGTTTTGAAGTTAACTATCCAGTCTAGAACCTAGGGAATACTTTTAAACAGAAATTACGAATGCATGGTTATAGTGGACAGACGACACATTGTTGTTATTTGTACATTCTTGCTTGTTAGTTGCACGATTACGTAACGACTATAAGGCTCACATACTTAGAACATTTACCAGTATTGCTAATGAGATTTTAATGCAACATTTTGGTTTACTTGAAAATACATTCTGGATTTAAAGTACTTTCTGTGAGATACCAGATGACACAGTGGTTAGTTTATGTGACAGCTACACGATTTTATCACAATGCTACTAATGAGTGACAATTTACAATGTCTCTTTTGCAGTTTATCTGTTTTATATCTGCATAGTTTTTCTGTATTATTCTGGAAAGTAAAACATGTTTTAGTAGTAACTTTGTAGTATAGCTACAATGAGACAGCCTTTTCTGTAGCACAACAATACGTTACAGCATAGCACTGTCTTCATCATGGCAATAAGCGTAATAACTAAGATATTTATACGCAAAGCAATTCACTTCCTTTATTACGAGGTAAGTACATTGACTTCAGCAGAACTTTGCTTACAGAGGACGATAACTACGACACTTCCACATAATTATCTTACAACAAGATGCACAGTTTATCGCTACAGTACACGTATTTGAGTGATTAATTTTGTACTTAAAACATTTATTTTTAAAGATATTTGAAGTACAATGATACAAAGGTTTTCCGTGATACATTTCATTCCATTGCTGTAATCTGTAACACCTGAGGATATAATTACATTATTCCTCAGGGGGGTACACGCTTACATTGTGTACCATGTGTTTGGCAAGCACAAGGAGCCCTAGCTAATATGGTATTTGCTTATACAACTTTACACATCGGTACCATATTTTTCTAACACATAAATTACACAGCTATCTGATCATTTAACTGAGAGGGACAAACATTTACTTTACATCAGTGACCGATGTTTACGTAATTACACCACTGGATAACTTCACACTTACAAAGTTGTATTTTGTCTGTACTTTGTGAACTGTTCATATTTTTTCAGAACCATTGTGATGCTATGAGAGCTTTGAATGATGTATTTGGTATGGGGTCATGATGTTTAAAGTACGTTTGAGGTAGATGACACTATTGACATGAGCACAGATTTTTTTTTAGGTTTTGAAATAGGAAGCCACGACGATTTTGAGATTTGGCTGAGGTTTTATGATGTTATGATGACGATGTGTATTACGCTGTTGTGGTATGTTTATGATCAATAGGCTGATGCTATGTGAGGAATTTGATTATGCTATGTATTTCTTATGATTAAATATTGAAGAAGTGTCGACAAATATGTATATGTGTAATAAAGCAAGGAATAATGAGTAGTGATTAGGGACTCTGGTTTGTGCAAAAGGTTGTTGGAAACCAAGAATCGTACTTTAAGAGTTATGAAATGTACATAAATGCATGAATGTATTACAATGCCGATGAAAATTTTTTGGACACTATTATATTTAAAGGATTTTGTTTCTACAGATCTGTAACTCAAATTCTCAACCTGTGAAAATATTTTTATATGTGACTGTCACTGTAGCGGAAACTGATGTCGTAAATTTTTCAGTAAGAAAGGTAAGTGACACCTGCACGTAATGCGTCGTGGGCATCCAGCAGCGCGACAGGAGTCTGGAAGAAAAGCCATTAGTGTGTCCCTGTCATAGGCATAGGTGGAGAAAAAAAAAAGAGGCCGTTATCCTCGCTATTGACATTCCTTTGTAGAAAGCATCGTAAATACAACACCCTCAAACTTGAAAACATGATTACATTGTAGAGTTCTTAATTTATGAAATTTACTGAAATGAAATGATGAGAAACATTTTATATCTATTGTCTTTCTAGCTGAGAGATTGTTAATTTTGTTTAATATCCAGTTTCTATCTGCACTGCAGCATTGGTTAAAATAAAATTTAATAGATGTACTAATATCACTATTTTCTGTCTACAGACCCAGTAAAGAATCATTTTATGATGTACTTTCTTAGAAAAGAGAGCACAAATAGACATTTCCCTTCACAGGAATTGCAAAAATAATTTTTTTACTATTTGGTAACTTATCTGCTGGCGTATGTTCTAGTTATGCATCACTCTAGTGTTAAGATGTGACATAGGTATTACATATTTTTACTGTAATACTTTTTCTGCTTCAGCTTTGTCATGTTTAGGTATAAGTTATTACATTTATTGCTGCTTGCTTTGCTTACTTGCATTTTTTAATCATTGCTATTTGTATTAATTGTTTTGTGCTGCTGCATTGCCTCGTCCCTTAGTTAAGCATCTGAGCTCAGTAGATTTAAGATAGCTTAAGAGGGGGTAGACTATATAAAAAACTAACTATGATGAATTGGAAGAATAGCATTGAGAAGCTTTAAGAAAATGGTTTGGCCAAAAAAGTAGTGTACAGTGGAGGAAAATTACTTTTGAAAGAGGATGTGAACAGAATACAGAAAGCAGGTTTAGATAGGACTTTTTGGAAATAATGATGAACTAAGGGAGATCTCTATGCAAAATACTGCAGTAAAACAAACCCTGTCCTTTCCTTTCCTATTATCCCTCTATGTGTTTATGTACCCTTCTGTATTTGTCTTTTTCCTGTCTTTATGTGTTTAGCTAATAAGATTTGTGTTGTAGAATTTTTCAAATACTATGTTATTTTCTTTGTAAATATGTTCAGACATTATTTATTGTGTTTTGTTTTAATGCTCATGTGTGAAGTTGATGTTTCAAAAGTTATTCTGATCTTTTATGTATGTACTTATGTCGTAATTTTCGTAACACTGATGTATTTGCTATTTCGATTCTTTTGTAAAGCCTGTACTACTGCAAATGTTGTCTGTATTGTTATGTTCTTTAAAGATGTATTTTGTACCTGATAGTGTTTGCACGTGTGTTAATAATTCAGTAAGGGACTGGATAACAGCATTGCTGGTTCTAAGGACATTTCAAAAACAATTTTTGTGAGTGCACAAGTGGTGGTTATGGACTTGCTATATTATCGACAAGACTCTTCAATGGTGATTGTGCGCCTGCACAATGGCTGCTGGCCATCTCTACAAGAACTACAGTGGGTCTACACCTTTGATGACCCACCAATACCATTATTTCTACAAGGACTGCAGAGGGTCTGCACCTCTGGTGGCCCACCAATACCGTAATCTCTACCAGGACTGTGAGAAAATATTAGCTTTTGACCAACATTGTATCAGTAGTATGTGGGTACATAGGAACCACCCCCTCTTCTAGGGTTAAATTCAACCATAATTTTAATAATCTTTTAAGGTCCCATTTAGCCTTAAAAAATTATTTCACAATTTCTTTACTTATGCTCTAAGTATACCTTAAATCAATTTTATTTTTAAATCTTTTTTAAGATTAAAACCAACCACACCCTATCCAATGAGGTTTCCAAAAGTATATCTTGTTTAAGGTGAAAACTAACCATACAATTAAATCCCAATTTCTTTCACACTTGTGAAATTATTTATGGTTCAAAGTCACTATAAAACGTAACCAAAAGCTGTGATTAAAATCAACCATGAAAAAGTCACAAGATTTTATTAAAAAATATGGTTCAAACTAATCTTAAAAAAGATTAAAACGCATTGAAAAGTGTTGAGAAAGATTATGGTTAAGCTTCATCTTAAACAAGTATTAAATGTGTGGTGAGAACCATCCATTCTATTTAAATAAAGAGTCTCAATAAAAAGTGTTAAAAATTATGGTTACTCTTAACCTTAAAATGTAATCGAAGATTTTTTCAAGAATTATTCCTATACTTAACCAACACTTTTTTAAGGTCCTATTAACCATAAAAAATTATCTTACTTATCTTTACAGTGTGCTCTAAGTATACCTTAAAAATTATTTATAGTCTACCATTTTTCTTGATCTTAATTAAGATTGTGTCTACCTTAAAAATTATTATACTTATCTTAATCTTGTTTAAGATTGTGGTTTGTGTCTACCTTATTTTCCTATTTATTTTTTATTCAATAACCCCAAGGATATGTTTCAATAATACCGCCAGCCTCAGGCTTAATCATTCTCTTATCATAGTCAAATTTGAAACACAGGTACCAAAGACTTGTTTTACGAGAGATGCGTTTACTCCAGCAATATCTAAAGCTTGTTCAAATCGTTGTTCTTCAGTACCGAGATGAGCTGTCTACACTACTTTAGTAGCCACCTTACGGAAACGATATCCTGTACCTGAATTAGATCTAAATATAACCTTTAAAAGACCATTATATGTAAAAAATGTTCGTTTGACTCGTTTTAGTTCTTCTGTCCTATACTCCCTTTTTAAGGGAGTAATAGGCAGAAGAAATTTTTCGTAATCTTTTTCTAACTCAAAATATTCACTTATATTTTTGATTAGGTTTTCCATTTCAAACAATTTTTCAATATCAATAGGGCCAGGCCAGTATTGGAATGGTTTGGGTATGAAGGTTACCATTCAGAACAGAAGCGTAAATTTGCACTTATGCTTAAGCGCAACAACATACCATACAAAGAGCTTAAACACGACGATGAAGATGTTAAGCTTTACCCAACCATAGAAGAGGGAATCAAGATCTGCGCTTAAAGGTACTCTAAAGCAACGATTTTTGCATTAAAAATTTTAATGGTTTAAAAACCATTAAAATTAAAACTTCTCCATCAAAAGTTTTCAGTAATTAGTCCATGCTTAAGATCATAAGTCAAGTTTCTTTTACCATACATAATTATGTATGCTAAAGTGTTGTCAGGAATAGGCGCATTAAATGTCACCGATAACTTCATTGCTGTTTTCTGTGCAGCAACAACATTCTTGCGTCTACTCATATTGATGACAAACACAGGGTACGAATTAATGAAATTGTATGCACTAATTTTATGGTCATCTTTCAATTCAGTTATTCTCTTAAAGTCTGCAAATGCATTGTATGCCTTCAAACAAGTGTCTGGAGGATCTATGTTCCACAGTTCTTCAGGAAATATCTCATTTCTGCCATTCTTTAGATAAATGTTTTGGAGATGCACGTGATCATACACTGATGAGTCTGCATCTTGGTTTCCTTTCCTGTTGGTCTGAAACACCACAAATACAAAATAAGGCATGTCAAACTCCATAGAATTGTAGTAATTCGTTATGTCTAGCTCAAAGTTTCTCTTACCACTAATTCCTGATATTTCCTGCGTCTGAAGATCAAAAAATGAAATCGGAATCTTAGGATCCTTTAGCATCTTTTCTCTTAGCTCTAATTCATAGTTAGGCTCATACTTAACAATGGGTACTCTAATCTCCATATTTGTAATGGTTACTTTACCCAACTCAGGTCGAGAGCCTTCAATATCTGCACCACTATTATTTTTTGAAAACCATCTAAACAAGGCATCGCCAGCGTTTGCGCTTCCCACAAAAGTTACTGTTAGGTCTCCTTCCCACATGATTTCTTTGTATCTTTAAAAAATCCACCCAACATTTTTAACGGATACAGTACCTCGTTTTCCTTTTTTCGTAACTTACCATTGTTAATGAAATTACCCTCGAATCTAATGTCATCGTCGAGAGAAGAAGTAAGGTGGTATAAAACCGTCGACGAAATGCTTGGATGCTCTAACCTGTAGATTATGTGACCTCTTTTCTTAACAATTACTGCACTCCATAACTGTGTCGGAAAGTTGTCAACGAGTTTAACATTCGATTTACCTTCGTAAGAAGTGTAATCTGATCCATTTGTGTGAGTAACATTATAGGTCATATACAAGTAAGCATTGTTGTCAAACCAACCATCACCAACTTTGATGTCTATTTCTACATCTTTGTTCGGTAGGTTTAAATTATTCCTAGTCTTCTCATTTACTGGAAAAGACTGCCACTGATAACTTTCTATTTTATTCATTTTATTTACTGCAAGATTTTAATTAAAACATTTCTAAAAGAACTGTTACCGACGCTCCTCCAAAATCTATCGCACTTACTTCCAGGTTTTGAACTTTATCGTGCACAGGGAAAAATAATGGATAACACGGTTCGTATATAATTGGACTGCCAAACTGTAAGTGACCACACATTTCCAACTTGGGTTTAAAACAAGCAATAATATTTGTCTCTTGATGAAAGTGGTCAGAATCCTTTACAAACATACCATCAGCTAAGTTAAAATGCACTTTAATTTTTTCAAAAGGGATTATTTTCGGTAGCTCATTTGCTACAACTTTTGTTGCAGGTTCCACAATTTCGTCTCTAAAACCTAGCATCCTCCCAATACTACATTCCTTATTAAAATACAGCTTAAAGTCTAAGCTTTCTATCTCAACTCTATTTAGGATTTCGTTAGCCTTAATCTTTATATTACTAGCATTGAAAGGTTCCTGGCTCTGAATACACCTCTCTAAATTGTCTAGACTGTACTGCCCTGATGGAATATTTAAAGTATTAACCACACCATCTTTCTCATAGTGTAATCTGTTATTATCCTTTGTGACATTTGGAGTTAAGAATGTTGAATAAAATCCGACCAAACCAACCTTTGTATACATGTTTCTTATTGGTACATTTAGCCTCTTTTTTAAGTTTAAGGATGTACCACTAATTTCAAAAATTCTATTCATTTATTAATTAAGTAATAAGTAGTAAATAAAAAAGTAAAATGACTGATTGGGATCCAAAGATCAGAATTCGAGAAAAACGCATCAAAAGCAGACATGGGAAGTTATTACCTAGTTCAATTTGTTGCGCCATCGTTGGACCAAGTGGATGTGGTAAAACAACTTTAATGGTTGATAATTACCTTCTGTGCCCTGGATGGCTTAACTGGAACACCATTAAACACTTGTACATGTACTCGAAAAGCTTAGAACAGTTTAAGTACAAACATCTTATGGAAAAATGTGAAAGAATTGAAAATGAACACAATGAGAAGGTAGCTACATTTGTTAGTAACTGTGATGACATTATACCATTAGACGAATGTGAAGAGTGCTCCGTTGTAGAGTTTGACGACTTTATATCAGAAAACCAAGATATTGTAAGAGAATACTTTACCAAAGGAAGACATAAGAACATTGACTGTTTCTACTTAGCGCAAACGTATTCTAAAATACCCAAGCAGTTGGTGAGAGATAACCTTAACTTTTTGAACATATTTAGACAAGATGACATTAATTTGAAACACATCTACGACGAATTTGTAGGTGGAGACTTTAAATGGAATGACTTTAGAGAGCTTTGCAGTAAGGTGTGGAACGAGGACTTTGGATTCATAACTGTTGACATGACTCGAAAGCTGTATGACGGTAGGTACCGTAATAAAATTAAAACTTTTATAAGATTTTAATGGTTAAAAAACCATTAAAATACCACATTTTTTCTGTTTACCCAACTATTGTGTGAGCTATCAAAACCTAGCCATTTAACAAATACTTTGTCACCCTTTTTTCTTAAAACTTTTTCTACAAGATATACATCTGGATACTTTGTCTTTTGTAACTCCTGTTCGTAAAAACTTCCTTTAATTTCTTCTTCACTTGTATCTTTTAACTTGTATGTAGTCGGACTTGTGTTATTAATCTGAGTCACTTCAAATATTTCTGTCGACCAATTAGCAGTATAGCCTTTCTCGAACAAGCCTTTAAGTTTACTTATCCTAACTTTGTCACCTATCTTGAACTTGGGTGCATCTGTTTTGAGTTCCGCTGTAAAAGCGGCCTTCACCACCTTTTTTGCATTCTTTTCATCTACCTCTATAGGTTTCGTCCCTATTGTCCTATGTTTTCTGTTGTTGTAGTCATATACCAGTTTAGGTAGTAAGTCAACCCACTTTTGATTGCCCTGAAGAGCAAATTGTTTCCACATTCTTTCCTTTAATGTCCTATTGAACCTTTCAACTACTGAAGCCTTAAGTTCTGTAAACGTAGAGTAATGATTTACACCTTCAATCTTCATGAGCTCTTTAAAGTGTTTATTGTAGAATTCTTTGCCATTATCTGTTTGTAAGTGTTTTGGCTTCCTTTCTTGTAGTATACCTTTAAAAGCGCTGGTAATACTTTCACCTGATTTATCTTTAACAGGAATAGCCCAAGCATACTTTGAAAATACGTCTATTACAGTCAGTAAATACTTCATACCGTTGTTGAATTTTGATATATCTTTAAGGTGACCAGAATCCATCTCAACCAAGTCAGCTTGCCACAAATCATCTATTCCATAGGATGTAACAGGTTTTCTTGGAAAATTCTTTCTCAGTGGTTTGTGAAGCTCATGTATAATTTCTTCACGAATACTTTTACTTGTCGCAGACATTACTTTATTTTTATAAACTTACTTTTCTTGGTATTACACACCCCACAATAGCCCTCAATCCTATGACGACCGTTTTTCGTCACAACTCTCTTGGGATGAAGTGTAGTAGTAAATTTTTTGCAGCTTAGACACCAAATGTGTTTGTCATCCATCATTTATTTGTTTGGAAATTAAAAAATCAAGATTCTAAGCCCTCGTCAATAGCATCTTTAAATGATGCTAGTTCGCCAAATAGTAAGAGTTTTACGTCCACAGGGACTGTCTTCACCGACTCTTTTAGTCTTACGGTTAGGAAATTTCCTTTATGAATTAATATTGGGTTGTGCTTATTCTCAATTACGTGTACTTTGTCATACATACTTACTGCAACATCAAAATCATTAAATGTTAAATCTTTGTTTATATCTTTTCCAATGACAATAACTTTTTTCAGTACAAAATCATACTCGAAGGTGTACGTTTGTTGTTCTAATCCAGTCATAAAAGTGAATTCAACTGTTTGTTTATCACATATTTTGTTCAGGCCTTGTTCAGTTTTGTTGATGTATTGTGATAAATCACCTTTTGTATAATAATCTGAGAAAACTTTTTCTACGTCCTTTTTACTGTAATAATGGTCGAGGTTGGTTTTACTTACATAATTATTAAGGGTTGTTAGTATACTTGTGTATTTGGCATTAGCAACATCATTAACAGCATCGAGCTGGCTTTTAGTGACTGCGTCATATCCACCTATGGCATCTGCTACGTTTACAATGCGCCTTCCTTTCAATGATACCCAGTTCTTTGAAAATGAGAAATACTTCTTAATATTAAGTTTACTGATACTAGATTCTAGCCCGTCTATAACTTCTCTGACATCGTCTAGTTGTTCAATACCATTCTTTACCTTATTTCCAAAAATATCCATTTATTGTATCAAGAATTTTAATAAAACTCCATCCATCTATAAATAGCTTCAGTACCATCACACACAAATGACCGCATATAAACTGATCGAAATTCTGAATTCTTTCTGAGTTGTAAAACAGATTGTCAGGACCCAGGTATTTCACTAAAGTTTGTGGTATACTGCCACCGAATGAGTCAAAAACGTATTTTTCATCACCCTTCTTGAAGTAGCATATCCAGTGAGTACCTACGTGATCAGATGTATCCAAGTTAACTACCCCAGATTCTACTTCTTTAGGTTCTAACGGTAACTCGTCGGCCATGAATACACCTCTAAAATTTTTGATTTTTAAAGACTTTGCTAACCTCTCGATATCATAGTTGCTCAACGGGTGATCATATTTTTGCACAATTTTTTCGACTTTTTTTCGACTTTTTTCTTTAAAAAAATACCATATCCCGCTTTCTTTTCCATTTCAAGATTATGCCTCTTTTGCTCCGCTAACTCTGCGTCTTCCTTTTGCTTCTTGTGCACAGCACTTGTTATTGCCGCAGCACCACCAGCTAAAGACCCGATTGCTCCCAACGCTGCAAGTATCAGTGGTAGAAATCCACCTTCGTGCTTATTCAATCCAGAACCTGCTTTCAATCTCTTAGAGTTTAGGTACTCGAGTATCTTCTTCACAACAGGTATAGAAAATGTTATCAATAAGCTACCACCTTTTTTAAGTTTATTAGCTTTCTGTTTCATTTGAGTCTCTGTAAGATAAGCATCTAGAAAGCCATGATTTTTCAGGTCGTCATCGGACAGTTTTATTTTAATAGATTTCGCTCTAAGATTCCCACTGGAGGGAATGTTGTAGTCAATACTAAATCCTTTCATTTATTATCTCAAATAAATTAAATATTTTAGTGCTACACTCATATTAAATTTTAATGGGTTGTGACCCATTAAAATTACAACTCTTCATTCACATTCACAATACCCATCCATTATCATCTAAGCCTAGACCTAGCTTCCTTTTCCCAAACATTATTCCAGCTACAGCTGTTGAAGCTAATCTTTCTCCTAGGGAAGCATCTTTACTGAAAATCCTTTCCTTTGCCGCTTTCTGAAGTTCTTTATCAGCTTGGTGTCTTTGTTCCAAATCTTTATGGTCTCTGTAGGCAATATCATGCCTTTTACACTCTTCATCTAGAGGATTAACTCCTGCATCACCTCTAGCTAATCTTTCTTCTAGTTTGGTACCAGGGCCGCAGTAATTGTATCCAGGTAAATGCATTTCAACAGGAAGATTATTAATTAACGTGTTCACTAAGCCCTTTCCATAACTTTCTGCCTTCCAGAATGTATGAGGGAGATTGTTTAGAAATCTAATTAGGTAAGGTATCCCCTTTGGATTATTTACTATGAAGTCATTAAATTTACTCGTAAGCATCTTGGTTATTCCAACCTTCTCATTGTGGAAGTTATTATTTCCTGCATTCTCTTCACCATGAATAACCATTAGCCTATCAATTAAATCTCTGACGTCATTCATCCACACGTACTCGACTGGTTTGTCTGTATACCTCTTTACAAAACCCATACCACCCTTTGTGTTTGGCGAGTTACCACGTTCTTTCTTGAGTGACTGCCATATTGATTTAATGATGTTGTTTTATTTTTCGCTACTGCTTGACTTGGGTTTATTCCCCTTTGGATCATTGTTCTGATATATCGCATTGGTAATCTTCAGCATAGTTGTATAGGTATCAAGATCGTCAGATGTGTACTCTTCAGGTGCTACGGTTTTCTGAGTCAGGAGCTTCATAAACCCATTGGTGGCTTTAAAGGAGTTACCCTTCACCATAATATTATCGTTGTTGAATTTTACTTCGGAGTCACCCATGTAATGCCTTCCATTGTCAAAACGGAGACCAAAAATTGTGTCACCTAGAGCGCCTAAGTATTTTGAAACTTTTGGGCCCAGGTAAGTTGTTGAGTAGTCTGAAACAGCCTTCATCTTCTGCCGTTCCTCGTCTTCAATTTGTTCCAACATAGGCTCCAACCTCTTACATGTCTTTGGTGTGATGGGGTCATCAACAAATAAGCTTCTCTCAAACGATGTTACCTCAGGAGTAGGTGGTATAGGGAACATATCGTCAAACCCCCCATCGTAAGGTAGTAGCTGCTTTTCAATCTCACGATTTTTTTTCTATAGCGTCAATCACTTCTTTCCCTATCGCATCTAATTTGTCAATTACTGGTTGGTCCTCCTTTTTGTATTTTTCGTATTCGGTTATAGGCTTAATTTTCCATTATTTAAATTGGTCTTTGATTTGTTCAAATTTCTTTCTGTTCTTTTTTGCTTGCTTAACAAGCTTTTCATCATATTTTGCAAACATTTATTTAAGGAAAAATAATAAAATTATTCGTTGGGACGTTGACGTTGGGACGTTTGGACGTTGACGTTGGGACGTTTGGACGTTGACGTTGGGACGTTTGGACGTTGACGTTGGGACATTTGGACGTTGACGTTGGGACGTTGGGACGTTGACGTTTGGACGTTGACGTTGGGACGTTTGGACGTTGACGTTGGGACGTTTGGACGTTGACGTTGGGACGTTTGGACGTTGACGTTGGGACGTTGGTACGTTGGAGATTTTAAGGGTAAAAAACCATTAAAATCAATTTAAAAGAACTCAATATCGTGTATCTTGTTGTCTTTGTTTGTTTCTTTGGTACCATTGTATAACATCTTTAATCCAAGCAAAGTACTGCAATCATCCCAGCTTAATAATTTGGTGTATCTATCGGGTAATATAATCTTGTATTCACTGTCGAGTTGTAGAAAAATCTTTTGGCCATATTTTGTACTTATATTCTCAGCATTTGTAATGGTATAAGTGTGTCCCTTTTCTAACTCATTCAGCTTTGTAAACGTTTTGTTGGCGCTGTTAAGTTTCAATAGCAGTTGATTTCGTTCCATTTATTTACTGCAATATTTTAAAAAAAATGATTTTAAAAAGAAAATAAATAATTAAATAAATGAAATCAGGGGTAGTATTTAAGTATTTTTGACACTCTGCCTATGTAAAAGAGATCTACCCACAGTACCTGTGTAACACTGGTATCAAAAACTTGTTTTACAAGAGTTGCGTTTACTCCAGCTATATCTAAAGCTTGCTCAAATCTTTGTTCTTCAGTACCAAGATGATCTGTATACACCACTTTAGTAGCCCAATCACGAAATCGATATCCTATACCCGAATTTGATCTAAATATAACCTTTAAAAGACCATTATAAGTAAAAAAGGTTCGTTTGACTCGTTTTTCTTCTTCTGACCCATTTTCCTCAATATGAGTATTTTGGATCATTAAAAATTTCAGAAAATCTTCTGTCCCCACTAAAGAAGATATCTTATTTTTAGTCGTTAAAAATCTTTTATAATCTTCTGTCCTATATTCGTATAAATGGCGGTTAATGGTTACTAAAAATCTTTTATAATCTTCTGTCCTATAGTCATATAAATGGCGGTTAATGGTTAGTAAAAATATTTATATATGAAGAATGCTCTTTTCATTTACGCTAGAATGAAGTGACGTGTCTCGCCTCTTGCGACATCTTCACGGCCAAGGCTGCTCCGACTGCGATAGCCAGCTGGGAGGTCAATGGTGAAGGTCGGTCCGCCGATGTCATGAGTGCCTGCATTAGTCACAACAGCGCTGCTCTAGCGTAATATTTTGACTTAAATGTATATTATTCACTTAAACGTAAGTTTTCCGCTAATAAATTGTTGTTTTTGGGTGTTGTTGTGTATGTTACACTACGTAATGTAAGTAAAAATATACGGTAAGTCAGATGAAGCGTAATGCTGAGAGAGAGAGTAAGATTAATAGCTTACTCGAATGCATTTGTTTCGCCGGCGCGGTAGCTCAGCGCGTTCGGTCAGGAAGACTGGCCACCGTTCTGAAGAAAAAACTGAGTAAAGTTTTCGTCGTGGAGTTTTGAGTGACGTCATGAGACGTCCGCACTGATCCGCTCTCCCTCATCTGCTAAGAAGTATTGGACGAGACGTGGTAACAAAGAGGAAAAAAACTCTGTGGGGCAGAAGAACAAGGACGACGAAGAAATGATACAAACAAAAGACCCCACAGGGTTCCTCGGCGCCGAGGTTTTGCTGTTTTCGACAAAAATTATTTTTTAATTAGATAATACATATAATAAATGTCTGTGAGCAATAAACTAATACCTCCTTGTAGCATGACGGCTATAATGAAAGGCGATGACAACCCCGCAGCACTTTGTTTTGATATAAATAAGGTGCCAGAAAATATGTTGTTTCCCGTTTTTAATTATCTGCGCAGCCTTCAGTATTTACAACTGATTATTATGGAACATGTAGAAGACGAGAGAGAACTCGTTAAAATAGGTGAAGGTATGTCACAACTAGAAAAACAATTTGAGAAGTTGATGGTTGAAATACACTCCTGGAAATTGAAATAAGAACACCGTGAATTCATTGTCCCAGGAAAGGGAAACTTTATTGACACATTCCTGGGGTCAGATACATCACATGATCACACTGACAGAACCACAGGCACATAGACACAGGCAACAGAGCATGCACAATTTCGGCACTAGTACAGTGTATATCCACCTTTCGCAGGCATGCAGGCTGCTATTCTCCCATGGAGACGATCGTAGAGATGCTGGATGTAGTCCTGTGGAACGGCTTGCCATGCCATTTCCACCTGGCGCTTCAGTTGGACCAGCGTTCGTGCTGGACGTGCAGACCGCGTGAGACGACGCTTCATCCAGTCCCAAACATGCTCAATGGGGGACAGATCCGGAGATCTTGCTGGCCAGGGTAGTTGACTTACACCTTCTAGAGCACGTTGGGTGGCACGGGATACATGCGGACGTGCATTGTCCTGTTGGAACAGCAAGTTACCTTACCAGTCTAGGAATGGTAGAACGATGGGTTCGATGACGGTTTGGATGTACCGTGCACTATTCAGTGTCCCCTCGACGATCACCAGAGGTGTACAGCCAGTGTAGGAGATCGCTCCCCACACTATGATGACGGGTGTTGGCCCTGTGTGCCTCGGTCGTATGCAGTCCTGATTGTGACACTCACCTGCACGGCGCCAAACACGCATACGACCATCATTGGCACCACGGCAGAAGCGACTCTCATCGCTGAAGACGACACGTCTCCATTCGTCCCTCCATTCACGCCTGTCGCGACACCACTGGAGGCGGGCTGCACGATGTTGGGGCGTGAGCGGAAGACGGCCTAACGGTGTGCGGGACCATAGCCCAGCTTCATGGAGACGGTTGCGAATGGTCCTCGCCGATACCCCAGGAGCAACAGTGTCCCTAATTTGCTGGGAAATGGAGGTGCAGTCCCCTACGACACTGCGGAGGATCCTACGGTCTTGGCGTGCATCCGTGCGTCGCTGCGGTCCGGTCCCAGGTCGACGGGCACGTGCACCTTCCGCCGACCACTGGCGACAACATCGATGTACTGTGGAGACCTCACGCCCCACGTGTTGAGCAATTCGACGGTACGTCCACCCGGCCTCCCGTATGCCCACTATACGTCCTCGCTCAAAGTCCGTCAACTGCACATACGGTTCACGTCCACGCTGTCGCGGCATGCTACCAGTGTTAAAGACTGCGATGGAGCTCCGTATGCCACGGCAAACTGTCTGACACTGACGGTGGCGGTGCACAAATGCTGCGCAGCTAGCGCCATTCGACGGCCAACACCATGGTTCCTGGTGTGTCCGCTGTACCGTGAGTGTGATCATTGCTTGTACAGCCCTCTCGCAGTGTCCGGAGCAATTATGGTGGGTCTGACACACCAGTGTCAATGTGTTCTTTTTTCCATTTCCAAGAGTGTAATACCACATTATAATTAAATTAGATGAAGATATTATGATTGACTTGTATCTAAATATGGTCAAAATCAACCATAAAATATTTGAGTAGTTGTATCTAAAATTATGGTTAAATTAAGGTATAAATACCCAAATATTTAGGTATAAAAGAATATGAAAAGTATAATAAATGGATACTCAAACAAAGCGAGAAATTTTGTATGTCGCCTTATCAGAAGAATTGACTAAAGATGGTATACATTATACCATTGAGGGGTTAAAAGCATTTATAGATCAGTTGTCTGACGAACAGGTTCACAAGTTAATACAAACAAAAACTAAAGAAGAATGGCTTGCTCTCTCTACAGAAGACCGCAACAAATTCGAAATAGTTGCTATCCGATAGATTAATGGCTACCCTAAGACATAATGGATTCTTTAATGGGTAATTACTCATTAAAGAAACTGGGAGTGTGTACTAATAATAAGTGAACAGTTTTGGTAAATTTATGTTTATACATTAAGCATAAAAAAGTGTATTTGTTTATTTGTTATGTTTACAAAATAAAGGTAAATTTAACTTTTAAAATTTTATTTTTTCGAGGTTATAAACATGATTTTTTAAAAATAAAATAAATAAGTAAAAACTGAATAGCAACAATGAGTTTGTCACCTGAAGCACTTAGACTATGTGAGGAATTTGGTGGGTTCTGGAAGCTTGTGGAGAGTCTGGAATTTAAGTTTTATGAAGCTAACGCAAAAGTTTTAGAGAACATACTACACGAATATAAAGAGTACAAGTTCTGTGAAGGCTTAGCAAAAGAGAGATTTCTCGCGACCTCGTCCAGTAACGAGGAGAAGGTAAGCCCCCATTTACACACTTTGAAACAAGTTAAAGAGTACCTTAAGGAAAGGAAAATTAGATTCACTAAGAAGGATTGTGAAGATAAATTGAGAATACTAGCTTACGATGAAGCAAAAAGAGAACTGAGACAAAACTTTGATAAGACATTTTGATAAGAAGGTTAGCTTTTACCTTAAAATTTTGGTATCTCTGAATATTCTTTAATGGTTAAATTGGACCATTCAAGGAAAATTTTTTCGAGTTTATAAAAAAAAATTTTTTTAATAAAATAAATCAGTAAATAAATGAATATGCCGGAAGGAAATAAATATAACTATGCAGATAAATACTGCAACAAGTGTGGGTGGGAAATCACTTATAAGAATTGGTCTAGGCACTTGAAATCAAAGGGTCATCTTAAGAATGACCCAAACAATGAAGAGAAGGAGGAGCACAACAAAGATAAAATATACCGCGAAGATCTTAAGATCTTGGCTAAGGATTATAATCTTAGTGGTGTTTCGAAAATGAAGAAATCGCAACTTAAAGAAGCTTTGGAAAAGACTAAGGACATGTTGTATAAGAAGCAGGATTTGGAAAAGCTAAGAGTACCACAGCTGCGAGAGATTGGAAGAAGTAAAAACATTAAGGTGACTGTTAGGATGAGGAAGGCTGAAATAATCGAATCCATTTTGAAGACGCAAGACATTGTCTTTCGTAATAAGGTAGCTCAAGAGTTAGGCTTTCACGAAGACTTGATAGAACCACCCAAGGAAGAAAGAAAACCACCATACACCATCACAGAGACCAACTCACGATTCATTAAAAAATTTAATGCGACTGAAGTAGATTACACCATAAAGGTAAGTAAGATAATGGAAGTAGAGAACGCCATCAACGCAATGATTAAACTGGCCAAAGAGAAGGGAAACTACAAAAAAGGAGACAAACTGACTATAGTAGCAAGCAACCCGAATTTTCACCACGACATTTCGACTGTTGTTCAATCAGACGTCAGTGCTAGAACATTCATGAGCCATATAGGCAGAATTCTATCTTCTAACGAGAACTTAAATATCACACAAACCAGGTTTAATATTAAGATTCTGAATATACCAAGAGGCCAAAAAGCACAGAAAATAATTAATCTAGCAGAAGACATGAGAACAAAAAGATGCATCACCCAAATAAAGAACAACGATAACTTGTGCTGCCCACGAGCCATAGTAACAGCACTGACCTACCACTCGAATGAGGTTCTCGGTAGACAACTGACAGATATAAATATTAAGCATGTCAGAATGGGTAGAAAAATTCAAACAGAGTTAACTGAAGAGTTGTGTAAGAGACTCGGTAGTTACAACGAGGAAGGTTTCACATTAGAGGATATAAAGAACGTGGAAAAATTATTGAATATTCAAATAAAGGTTGTCTGCACCGAAAATTTTAATTCTGTTATATACTCGGGAGAAGAGAGGGATACTAAAATTTATTTATACAAAAATGGAAACCATTTCGATGTCATAAACAGTATGAAAGCGTTTCTAGGAAGCTGTTATTACTGCAAAGCTTGTGACTCACCTTACAACAACAAGGATATGCATAAGTGTAAGACGAACACAAAAGTATGTATATTATGCAAGAAACCAGCACATTCCCCTGAAGATAAAGCTAAAGTCTACTGTAAGGATTGTAATAGGTATTGTTATAACCAGGCTTGTTTAAGCCATCATTCTGAGGTGTGCAAGGAAATTTACAAGTGTAGAGGGTGTAATATGATTCTTCAGAGATCTAAAGAGCACAGATGTGGGTACTCCTTTTGCTTCAATTGCATGGAACCATATAAGATTGGCGAACATCAATGTTACATCCAGTCCAAACAACAAAAGGGTGGAAAGTGTGAAAACGAATGTATCTGTAATGCTAACGATAAAAAGAAGTTTCTACAAAGTTTTTTAGATGAAAATAGGTTACAATTGTTCAAGAAGCCAAAGATTAAAGACCTTCAGAAAAGATTCTTAGCTAGAGAAATTTCGGAAGAAAGGTACAAAGTGCTATTAAACATCACTTTGATTGACATTATCACACGCATAAATGGTTGCACTTACACAGAGAAGTATATTTGGTTTGATTATGAAGCAGAACAAGAGACCGGGGTGCACATTCCCAACCTAGTTGTAGTCCATTATATCGATGGGACTAAGGTGTACTTCAAGACAAACGAAGAATTTTGTAAATGGTTGTTGTCAAAGGATCACAAAGGATACATAGCCATAGCACACAATGCAAAAGGTTACGATGCTCAATTCATCTTGAAATACTGCATAGAGAACACCCTGAAGCCGTATACCATATACAACGGAACCAAGTTAATGATGCTTGAGGTAAACAGTTTGATTAAGATTATCGATAGCCATAATTTTGTAGCTTCACCCCTGAGCGAGTTTCCTAAAACATTCGGACTGAAAGAACTTAAGAAGGGTTACTTCTCCCATTTCTTCAACACACGAAAGAATCAAAGCTATGTAGGACCTATACCTGATACCAAATACTACGGAATTGATACTATGAAGGCGAAGGCTAGAAAAGAATTCCTTGAGTGGTATCATCAAAAGGTTAAAGAAAATTATATATTTGACTTTCAAAAGGAATTTATGGACTACTGTAACTCTGATGTAGATATTCTGCGTAGAGGTTGTTTGGAGTTAAGGAAACAATTTTTAGAGATTGCTAATATAGATCCATTTCAGTACATAACGATAGCGAGTGTATGTATGGCAATCTACCGTTCCAAGTATCTTCAGGAAAATACTATGGCTGTTATTAAGACCGATAAGAAAGAAATGTTCAGCAAAGAGTCCATTGCTTGGTTATCCACGTTCAAAAACGTACAGCACGCTCTCAATGGAGGGGAAGTAAGGATTCTAGGAGCAAAAGTTGATGGGTACGATAAAGATACCAAGACTGTATACCAGTATCATGGCTGTTTTTGGCACGGTTGTCCTGACTGTTATGATTGTGAAACCATTAATAATGTAAACAATGAGAGTATGGACGACCTTTGGACAAAGACACAGGCACGAACTCAATCCTTACGAGATGCTGGTTATAAAGTAGTAGAAATTTGGAATTGTGAATGGGTAAAATCGAGAGCTTACCGGCAAAGCTTAAATAAGAAAACTGAAATTGTTGAACCTCTCAATCCTCGAGATGCCTTTTATGGAGGAAGGACAAATGCAAGCAAGCTTAAAGTCACAGTTAAATTATTACGATACATAGACGTCTGTAGTCTCCACCCTACAGTACAGTATTTTGATTACTACCCAGTCGGCCACCCCATAAGAATTTATGAACCAAAAAAATACGATCGGAATTGGTATGGTTTGATTAAGTGCAAAGTACTACCACCGAGGAAACTGTACCACCCTGTGCTACCGGTAAAGAACGATAAGCTGATGTTTGGGTTGTGTAGGACGTGTATTGAGGATAAATGTGGTGTTTGTAAACACACAGACGACGAAAGGGTAATAACAGGAACATGGACAACAGATGAAGTTAACAAAGCTTTAGAGAAAGGTTACGAGATGGTAGAAGTATACGAGGTTTGGCATTTCAAAGAAAAGAGTAATGATCTGTTTAAAGGATACGTCAAAGACTTTATGAAAATAAAGCTAGAAACGAGTGGGTGGAAAGATGACTTCAATTCAATTGAAGAGTACATCACATCAGTTAAGAAATGCCTTGATATTGACCTGAATCCCGAAGATGTGGTTCCAAACCCTGGCAAACGGGCTGTTTCTAAGATTTGCTTAAACTCATTGTGGGGGAAATTCGGACAAAGACAAAACTTGACCCAGAGTGAATACGTAGTAGATGTTAAAAGGTGGTACCAGATAATGTTGGATGATAGGCTTGACGTAAGCAATATGATATTTATTAACGATAATATAGTACAAGTGACATACAAGTATAAAGATCATTTCGTTGAGGATAGTTTATCCACTAATGTGTTTATAGCAGCATTCACTACTTCAAATGCACGACTACGGCTTTACGATATGCTAGACAGGTTAGGGTCAAATGTAGTCTACTATGATACGGAAGTCGTTTCTGAAAGTATTTGTTTGGAGTGTAGCCATGTATGGAAGTGAAACATGGACGATAACTAGTTTGGACAAGAAGAGAATAGAAGCTTTCGAAATGTGGTGCTACAGAAGAATACTGAAGATAAGGTGGATAGATCACATAACTAATGAGGAGGTATTGAATAGGATTGGGGAGAAGAGAAGTTTGTGGCACAACTTGACTAGAAGAAGGGATCGGTTGGTAGGACATGTTTTGAGGCATCAAGGGATCACAAATTTAGCATTGGAGGGCAGCGTGGAGGGTAAAAATCGTAGAGGGAGACCGAGAGATCAGTACACTAAGCAGATCCAGAAGGATGTAGGTTGCAGTAGGTACTGGGAGATGAAGCAGCTTGCACAGGATAGAGTAGCATGGAGAGCTGCATCAAACCAGTCTCAGGACTGAAGACAACAACAACAACATGATACGGATAGTATTGTTTACATTGATGATGGTAGGAATACCATTGAAACAGGTTGTATGTTGGGGGAATGGACTGATGAACTGGGAAAGGATGATCACATAACAGACTGGATCTCTACAGGACCTAAAAGCTATGGGTACAGGACAAAAAACGGAAAGGAAACTATGAAGGTGAAATGTTTCACACTAAACTATGAAAACTCCAAAG